>NC_087200.1:119332352-119337352 GCF_015104395.2 Macrobrachium nipponense | reverse complement strand
TGAATTATGAAACTAAGAAGGAATCCAAATGCCTTATAATATTGGCAACATTATCTCTTGAAAATTCCTTTACTTCTACAGAATCACTGGGTAATTACTTCGAATAACTGGGCTGCCTTAAGGCCAAGGAAGGACAGAAACTACGTAAAAGAATTGAGAGAGAGAGAGAGAGAGAGAGAGAGAGAGAGAGAGAGAGGAGAGCACCTTTAAGTGCCTGACCCTCAGTTATTTTGTTTACAAGAGCCTTGGCAAAATTACTGCATTAGAAAGATTTGCTATTTAAAATAAATACGTATTTTCTAGAGCAGTGAACTTTCAAGGTGCCTACCATCAGAATTTGTTTTGAACAAGAACCCAGATGAATCCAATTCTTGGTGGTTTTTAACGTCCAACCATTCGTTGCGTCTCTTTATTGACCTTCGATATTTAAGAAATAATGTAAAAATGCATCTTGATATCCCGAGCCAAAAGGTATTGCAATCTTCATTACAGAAAAAACGGGAATAACACTGAAGGCGCCTATAAATAATATAGTAAAGGTGTCAAGGTTTTCAAAAGAAAGTGATGCAGCTGCGAAAAAAAAATTAGGTAATGGCAAGCAGAGGAAAGCTCACAAAGCAAAAGATGACAAGTCTTCTGAGAACCGGCTAAAATATAATAAAACCTTGTGTATGAGCTGTCTCAGGACCTTAAAATAGTGACTTTCGCTACTACCTATTGCCCTTCCGGAAACACTAGTATTTCTAAAAACGAAGAGCATTAACAAAAAATTTAGGAATGCGTTACAGGAAGATTTTTGAAATTGTAACTGTAAAGTTTCTCTAAACCTATTATATATTTCCTGTTGCCCCTACGTGTCAAAGTCTATCCGCCTGTTTATTTTCTAATTGCTGACTTTTATATGCTTAGTTTTATATAGCCTACTAACCTAAAGAAATCAACTGACATCCGTGTATGAAACAACTTGAGATGTTTGGAAACTCCAGATGATTATCAAACCTTTAAATTTTGGCACTACTCACTCCCTCCTCGCTATTTTGGCGATTGCTACGTTCCTTGCAACCTTACAATACGGTAGTGTGGAGACATTATATTGTTAAGTAGAATTTAAATACAAAATAGCTTGCGTTTATGCAAGAGAATTACACAAAAACGCTATGTTTATGTAACTGTGTTATTTCCCATTTTGATCATCGATCAAATGTTCTTTGTCACTATACAGATTTCGCTTGTATCTCATTGATAATTTAATCCAAATATTATGAATTCTTGACTTTCATGTGGAATTCATTTTCCTTTTCCCTAACTAACTAGTCAAAAGCTACTTTTAATATGTTACTCTATTTAAATTAAATCTAGCTATTTGTAATTCCTTTTATTATGTTCCTATGAAATATTTTTAAATTTTTAACTGAGCTGTTATTGCAAACCACATGAAGGTCGTTCTTTTGAGATTCCTTCTCTTCTGTTCTGTAAATGTAGAGAACATGACTGTAGTCTTGCATTTTCCTGCTGATTACTTTGACCTTGGAATTTATCCTATTACGGAGTTCTATAAGCTGGCGTTTTGTAAATTGATTAAAATTTACAATCAGCAGAGGCGAGTAAACATTCTAAAATAATTAAGATATGATACGAAATAAATCGTAACGATGGTAGCCTCAACTTTTTGCATTTGCCCTGATAAGGAACCGAAGTGAAGGAGTAAGTCTATGTCTAGTCCACCGGAAAAGAGAGGCCTTCAACGGAGGCTGTATCTACAATTCCTCATTGACTGCCCTCAAAAAGCTACCAGCAATTACCGTCTAAGCCCTGGAAGTTCTGGAACTGAGCGGGATGGAGAATCTGCATCTCACTAGGCGCAGATATAACATGCAAAGGATTAACTCGAAAGATTTACTAACAGCCCCATCTTGCCGCTTGGATTTCCAGTAAGGCTCAAAAAGTGTTCCTTTAGGAAACAAGACACATGGCATAGATGACCTGCTCCAAGCTGCAACCCACCACATTCAACTAACTACATGGTACATTCGTCACAGCTTTGGTCAAAGGAAGAACAATGGTTTTAATGGAGTGCATCTAATGGGTCAATTTCGATAGCAATAGAAATCTTTTCGCTGGAATACGTAGGGGTGCAAAACCTAAAAGTAATATGTATACTAACGGACACTTACACCTCAAATTTGCGACCGGAAAACCCTTCAGCTATTAATATTAACAGCATTGAAATTAACGACCTTTTAATGACATTCCTAACCAACACAAGCTTCGTTTCCTCTCGTGGTCTCCCTTTAGACAGCAGTCATCTATGATGTTTTGATCAGAACCTTCTACAAGATTTGGACGCCCGCAACTTCATCCTTGTCCTCTTTCTCCTCTATGGAAGTGTTCTTATTTCCTGTGGCAGAACATGATGAGCTCCATAATTCCTATTTGACATGTTTTTTAGGCCTTCAACTGCACCTACTTTTTTGCTTTTTGCTTAACCTAACTTCCATTTCATTCCTTCCATCTTACTGTCCAACTACTGCAATTCCCTTTATTCACTGTCTTAATTAAGCACTGAATGTCCCAAGGTGCCCCAGTGCTAGACTCGATCGTTTGAATTTCCTAATTCATTCATTCCTCTCTCTTCTGTTGCGCGACCTCCCAACCTCACCCGGTCTCCCACCTCTTTTTTTCACCAGTAAAAGCCTTTGCAAAGACAAACTAGCAATCAGGGCATCCCTATTTTCCGCCTCTTTTACTAAGGCAAGAACTTTACTAAACCCATATATAAAAAAACCAAATCAAGACATGACTAAACTACGTCAATAATACATCGTCGATTTCTTGAATAACCTCTTGGACCAAACACCTCCGAGAGGGATGGAGGTCTTTCTGGTTGTAATTCTAAGACATGGTTATATCTTACAGATGAATTCTCTTAACTAAAAGGACACTCTTGTTTCATAGATTCGGGCACATTGTCTGAATTAGAGAACCAAAAATAAAAGGCAACATAAATGATTGGTGTACATTACAAATCCTATGAAAAAGGAGAGGAAACAAGGGAAGAGATTATAACAACCAAGTGTTTCATGAAAACGTTAAAAAAAAATTCCAATAATAAAGAATACTTCCCACCTTAGTTTTCTTTTTCCAATCGCTTCATGTTATCAATCTGTCTTACCTTTAATTTAGCAGCTCACCAAATGCATTTACGTCCGCAAAGAAAAACAAATGTATTTAATTCCACTCTGAATAGGACTGGAAGCTTCTAGAGAGAGAGAGAGAGAGAGAGAGAGAGTTTCAACTTAACTTAGGTCACCAACAAAACATCTAAATTAGCAAGGTTGGAGCCATCATTAATAATAATAATAATAATAATAATAATAATAATAATAATAATAATAATAATAATAATAATAATAATAATAAAAGTGAGTACAAGTGAATTCCATAAAAACAAGTAATGAATGCCCCGCAATTTTTTCGGCGCAATCTATTTTTTCTTTACAGAGTATAATCAAGATCTATCTCTCGGTGGTCTAGGTATAATACTGTATTAACCGCGGCCCATGAAACTTTAACCACGGCCCGGTGGTGGCCGGTCCTATATCGATTATGGATAACTTTGACCTTGAATAAAATAAAGACAACTGAGGCTTGAGGGTTGAAATTTGGTATGTTTGATGACTGGAAGGTGGATGATCAATTTGCCGATTTGCAGCCTTCTGGCCCCAGTAGTTTTAAGATCTGAGGACAGACAGACGAAACCATCGCAATAGATTTCTTTTACAGAAAACTAAAAAGCGAATGAGCGAAACTAAGGCGTGTATACTCACCCAAAAATATTCTGCAACCTTTTCCAGTATTTTTCGTTCACCCAACAACTACTTATCCTTCCGATACGCGCTGGGAAATGCGCTTTTACATTCGAATACCTGTATCATTATTGAGCAACAGGATAGAAATATATGACAGACAGGCACAACAAAAAACCATTTTGAGATAATTTGATTGTTGTTTGCTGGTCGCCATCAAATTCGGTTGTCATATATTCTGTCTTTTTCCTGCTTATCCTTAAACCTCTACTCTCCAAGGCATATCTCCATCTTTCAAGCTTCCCCTCCAGTTCTTCCCTGTTCTTGGCTACCAAGACTATCTCATCTGCATAGAGCAGACACCATGGTGGCTCCTCCCTGATATCCTCTGTTAACACATCCAAGACGATGTTAAACAGAAGTGGGCTCAGAGCGGATCCCTGATGTAGCCCGACTCCAACTTGAAAATTTTCTGTTCTTCCAACTGTAGATCTGACGCTGGTCTTTACATTTCTATACATCTCCCTGATCATTCTGACATACTTCTCCATCACTCCTCTCTCCCTGAGACATCTCTATATTTCCTGACGTGGTACTCTGTCATATGCCTTCTCAAGGTCTATAAAGGCCATATGCAAGACCTTTTTGCTCTCTCTGTACTTTTCTCAGAGCGAAAATACCATCCACAGTACTGAGCCCCTTCATGAATCCTAGTTGCTATCTACTGATGAAAACTTGTTGCCATAATCTTTCATCCATAATTCTTTCAAATACCTTCAGTGTATGTGATACATGAGCTTTATTCCTCGGTCATTTTCACAACACTGAATGTCCCATTTCTCTTTGGATATTGGGATTAATATACTTTCTCTCCATTTTTCGGGTATCATCTCACTTTCCATAATTTTTTCATTAACTGACACAACATGTCAATTCCTTCCTCATCAAGAGCCTTCCAGGCTTCTGCTGGTATGCCATCCGGTCCCACTGCTTTACTATTTTTCATCTTTCCCAGTGCCACTCTAATCTCAGCTTTTGTTATTTCTGTGACTGGTCCACAATTTGTGTGTCCATCTCCTCTTCGAAATCTTTCATTTTCTTCATTCAATAAGGCCTCAAAATATTCTTCCCATCTTCTTATTATGTCTCTCTCATTTCTCTGTCTTATGCGTGTTATATACTTGGTACTCTTAT
>NC_087200.1:119322352-119327352 GCF_015104395.2 Macrobrachium nipponense | reverse complement strand
GGCTATGCTCTTATGGGTCTCCCATTATAGTACGTGACTTAATCCTGTGTGGGAACTGGAGTGTGGAATTAGATCGTTCAAGGAGGATGAGGAAGTAGAGGGAAGGGGGTAGTCTATAAGGGAGGAGAGGAGCGATGGAACTCACATTTTTCTTCTCCCACATCAGAAAGATTCTTTTTCTTAACAATAAAACCTTTTAGACCCTATCATGAGGATCAACTTGACGGGGAAAATTACGGCTAAGCTATCACAGGCTCCAATGTAAATACTTTCTTCTAATCGTGTTTCAGAACACTTCTGAATTATAATGGGGTTGGTTTTATGGAATAACAATGTCTGAATTTCAAATCGATGCAAGAGAGAGCAAAAGGTTTAAGCATCTCTCCTGTTTGAATGTGAGGGGCGGTTCTACTTTCACAGTAACATAGGAAGGAGCAAGTGGTTTATTTTTGAGAAAGTCGAGACGCGCTTTCGTTTTAATGCTAAGTTAATTGCAAATTCATGTCCCTAAGTAATATAACTACATTTGGCCAACTACTAACTTCTGAATTGACAAACGAAATATGATCTGAATGACACGCGCTTTTCTATATAAAGCATGATCTGCCTTTTTTTTTTTTTTTTTTGTCTTTCCTTCTGAATGACTACCTTCACGAAAAGACATAAAAAAGCAAGCAGCAGTTTGAGAGCGTGAATGCGAGCGAAAGGAACCGCTCCACCGATGAAGCAGAAAGTTTGCTTTTTGAGGTTCTCCGAAGTCTGAAATCGTTCAATAGGCTTACTTACAAAACGCATGAAAATGAGTAGCACCTCTCCCAACTGTAAACACAAGAACTTAATCTCCCTTAAAAACTGTTTATGACAAACAGCAAGAAGTGGCCTCAAACTTTGTTTTAATATTCTGATATCTGTTCTTACCATACTCTCAATCTGTCTATCTGATCAAACCTATTCCCTCTTACGTAAAATAAATGTCTTCTCTACTGAAGGAAAGGCGTATTATAATCAAAAGCCTTTCGTTACATAAAATGATTCACAGAAATAAAAGAGACAAATGAACAACACAACAGTGTATCATTTGCTTTTCTCGCTTGCAGAAAAGGAGAGTCCAAGGCGAGGTTTACACAGGTGAGGAGCACAAAGCGCCTCGAATTACCCGGTGAATAACACAACTCTTCTTCAGCTGCATAAAAACAACTCTTACGTAGAAACCAAACCCGCTGCTGACGGATGAGGTCCTTTGTTTGTTTCTTCAATCGAACAAAAATGTAAGTTTTACTATTTAGTTTTATTATAAGGCTTTGTTTGTGCCGGAGGCGCTCTGTAGAATCCCTCACTCCACCGACAAATATTTGCTATGGAAAACATATCCTTAATATCACAACAATGGACAAGTTTATTATTAAATCATATTCTAAATAACCAAAGGACAATTAACCCGGTCAGAAATGAATTCCAAGCGGTACCAAAACTACACAGAAATTCACATTTAAAATTAAGCAAATATACTGCAAATAATGTAGTCTATTCCTAAATTACAATATCATTTCATTCACTTCTAGGCATATAACATTTATTTCCTAGTAACGAATTTTCCTTTTCGTTAAATCTGGAATAGACTAGGTTGTTCGCCTGTGGGTTTTACCACAAAAACATGTATCTTATGTCATTAGCGAAATCACGGAAATGAGGGACATATTTTGCTGACGAATGCAGACTAAGATTTCATAGCATAAATCGCAAATCAATTTGTATTTGAACACAAAAGCTTTGGCTTTCGATCTCTGTCCAGGGGACCACCTACTTGAAGCCAACCAAACAAGCGGATGAGCAAGTCAAAGCAAACAGAGGAAATAAGCACCACTAACCCCAGACGCCACAACCACACAATTACTGTGAACGCCTGGTTTCAAAACCGAAGCTGTGACAGACGCGTGGTTTCCAAAACCAAGTTAAAGCGGTTAGCAATTCCATGTGACAGTTGCCAACGATGAGCAACACCTGTGACGTCACACCGCAGATCATCATCATCATCATCCCACCACCATTGTATTTTTATGAATCAATCTCGCATTACAGGTGACACAAATGTTGGAAACACGAACGCAGTGTTCACCCGAGCTAGGAGGAAGCGCAGCTTCTGAGCTGTTTATTATGACATACAATAGTGGATCTTATGCATCGTGTTGGAAATATTATATCAGTGCTTCCAATATCATTTATAATAGTGTACCCCCTATTAGTATTTAGAAATTGCTGTGTTTCTTTTTCATTACCATCTACAACATCACTGCTATTGCAAGCATCCGCAGACGAAGAATTACAAGACCACCATAGCTATACTTATATTTATCATTCAACTCTATTACTACTCTTTCAAATTCACAGCAAACATGTCTATTTTTATTTACTTCTACTAATAGTAAAAGTAATACGACATAAATAAAATTAGAGGTTTTAGCTTCCTATATAACTATATGCATGCCCGACTGTCAATTACGAAAGGTACATCATACTCTCAACGGACGATTAACACAAAATTACAAACAAAAATCAAAATCACAACAAAATGTTTGGTAGTTAAGTCGTGCGGTGAAAGAGGTTGAATTTCAAAAACTTTTTAAATATCCAAAATACCACAAAAAATAATGTTTCAATACAATTCTCTCGTTGATGCAGAAAAGGTCAATTTTCTAGTAATGGTAACAGAGGTGCTATAACACCAAATCTGAGAACATGTTACTAAAATTTTAAGTTAAAAAAAAAAAAAAAAATTGAATTGACGCCTGATAATTCAGACTGAATAATAATGGGTTCTTGCATATAGCCGGGGTAACATCTTTCTTTCGTTCATTTACGAAAGTATGAGATATCATAGATTTCTTGGGTAGATTGGTGAGATTCTTACACAGGTTATTTACTCTTGGAATCTAGAGTTTTAACAATTTTTGTTTTTTGGCTATTTTTCGGGACCCTCTTTTACTATCCATCTACTAAAACAATCACATTCACGAGGAAATTTCAAATATTCACGTAGATAAATACTCGAAAATGCAAGTGTTGCCATGAACATTAAAATATATTCACCAATCTGAAGATATTTCAGAGGAAATAAAATCAAGGGTTTTATCATCACTTCATCAATTTCAATACGCTTGTCAACACCTAATCTATAATACTTTGAAGGACATACATCACTTGACAGGCACCCTTCTACACCAAGGTAAAAAAGCGTCTAATAGATTTGCGTGGATATTACCTTAAAACCATAAACCACAAGGCTATCATTAAAGTTGCTTCGCCGAATAATGTACAAGAAACCAAACCGCGAAACCCGGACGAAAAAAAGGAGATTTTTCCTTGACTACTTCTGCATCTTCCCCATATAAACTTTCTTGCTTAGGGTGGGTAGCCAGGTGTGAAACCCTCCCCCAAAGATGGTGAGAGGCATCCCTGTAGACACGTCGTTTCATGACGAGGACCAACAACTGGTCTCCGGGTATCGAGAGTCAAAACATCGGTTGCATATCAGAGGGGACCTTGAAAACAATTTATAAATACCTCGTGTTTACCAACAAAATTCAAGGGTGGCAATAAAAGTTCTAAACGGACTTCAACAGGAAGTTTTGCGCTGCTCAGGGGATATCGAAGGGTTCTTTTTGGCAATCGCTATGAAAAAAAGTATAAAATATGAAGTGAAATTAGTTTACCTTCCTTGTTGTTCTTGGATGCTGATGCGAGACGGAACATTCCTTAGTCGCAGGAGGGGGAGGACTGGAAACACCAAATCAATAATTGGGGAATTTTCCAAACCACATCACTGAGACGGAATAATTATGTAAAAACTGGAATCACTGTATGAAACCTTAGTAAGAATGAGAAGATAAGCAGATAATCAGTTAGGCGACACAAGAGAAATACAGACCACCCGTTAAACAGAAAGCAAATGTATAATCCCATTCAAAAAAAGTATGATACATCCAGCAAAGGATTTAAGTTCATATTTTTTCATTAGTGATAACCAACAAATGAATAAAAATGACATAAAAGATATCATGAGGCAACCTTAATGTAGTGTCCGAGAAGATGAATCCAGAAAGCATATCTACTGAAAAAGGGATTAGTCTCCGATTAATCTACAAAGACTATAAAAATACAAAAGATCACTACCAAACAAATATACATCTTGTAACTCGTGGCTTAAGATGCATAACTCTGCAATTCTAAACTGAAGACAGACTGCAACACATAATGACGGTACATAGCACTAAGAACGGCAGAAGAAGACTGAAAAAAAAAAGTATACTGATTTTAGGACAACAATAGAGAATGGAACGTACTTCCATTTATTCTCTGCAAGACGAAAACCAAGAAAGACATCTTCCTGTAAATAAGATAAAGAGAGAAATTCCTTTGAAAAATGAAGAAAGTAAACCAGAAAAACAAGGAACAAAGGCTCCAATATCTAATGTTGGGAGAGAAAGGGGTATTAAAATGAGGAGAGTCTATTGTCCTGAAAACTCAAAGAGAACGAAGATAGGAAGGGAGATAAGAAGAATAAATTGGAAGGAGGGAAAACACGAGGCAAGACATCCAAACGGAAGAAACCTTAAAAGGTCATCTGACGATGGTCATAACTAGCCACAGTTCTAATATGTAAATGAACATAAAACTGAATTGATCAAAAGGTAAAAACACCGGCATTGGTTTATCTATCATAAACAATCCAAAATATGTGCACTTACCAATGAGCTTAACCGAAATTTAAATGTCAAGACAGAAATGACTGGGGAGTTCCTTCCAATTCTAAAACCATATTTGCGTTAATGATTATTTTTGTATATTGCTGTTTATACGTTTGATGTACTAAATTTGAAAACAAATTTACTCTGAAATTTGACAATGAACAAATACTGCAGATGACAATGGCGCTTCAAATTCTTAAGAATAGCGCCGCGAATAACAAGTCTATTGAATTTCAAGAGCGACAGTCACATTTA
>NC_087200.1:119304852-119319852 GCF_015104395.2 Macrobrachium nipponense | reverse complement strand
CACATATGTATATGTGTGTTGCTTCAAGGTTTGCATATTTGCTCATGACATTCTAATCCAAAATTCCACATTTTTCCCATCGATTTTGTATTAAGAAAGACTCTGCTTTCATTTTTTGTGAGTGATATTCTAAACCTGGCTTTGCTAAGAATGAACAACAATATTAAAAATAAGTTTATAAACACACACAAGTACAGATTCTCCTCTTCAGCAGATAGAAACCACAACAATCTGAATATTAAACCTGACGTTGGTACCGGAATAACGCCTAAGGCATAAAAGCGTCAGATTTATCTCCCCAAGGAACCTTTATGACTTTTACAGAGGCAGTTCAGGTAACAAGTGTCCTCTTCGCGAAGACTGCGGAATTGATCTACACCTTCAAATCTTAGATAACCGATAGGAAATATTAGTTTTCATTTACACTTTCCGTTCTTTTCCCTGCCATGTGTTTCTTCCAAATGAAATCATCATAAGATCAACTCATTAAAATCGTTTTATAAGTAAGTCTTATTACAATGACGGCTGCTATCCTTATCATTCTACCTTTAGTATCATTGCTATTATTGCTTCCTCTCTCCAATAAATACAATACAAGTAAACTAAATGGAACTCCCGTCTCTTTCGAAATTACCCGGCATTCATCTGATACAAACCAGAAACTCTTCCTGCAAAAACGCCCCAGTGACAGCAGAATCCTCGAGAGCTCGCTCGAGGCCTCTCCCGTTTTACCAGTGACTTCTGACACGTCAAAGAATATTCAAGGAAGAAGAAAAAATAAATAAATAAATCGCTGATTTAAGTTTCTTTCCTTTTTCCATCTGTGCTTATATGGTTCGTTATACAAATTTGGTCATTTAAATTTATAAGTTGTAAATTTCTTTCTTTTATACGCTAGTTCATATTTACTATTTTTCCCATTCCCGTTTCGAATTTTAAATCGTTAATATCTCTTGATTTAATGTTATCTTCTAATCGTATTTGTTATTCTCCGCATCAGCCAGCCTGACTGACGTAACGCCCGACGATTACGGCATCAGTCCATCAATGCTACGCGTAGTGGGAATACCTGAACCTTACTTAGGGTTTCCATAACACACATACACACACACACCACACCGTGACACATTGAGCATCTTGCCAAAGACTGTAACAGATGACCTGCCAAAAGTTGCCGAGCGCACATCTATTTCGTTTTACTTCAAATGATTACACGGAAAGGAGAGGGGTGGGGGGGTTCTTACCAAAAAGATTCATAACATACTCATCTCCGTCCTTCCCATTCACCTGTCCTGGCACTAAGGCCGCCAAAAAAAAATAAATAAATAAATAAAAATGCAACAGCGGTGACGACACCGGACAACATAGACAACAACCACGGATATTTAAGCAATTCCGGTTACTAAACAAAACATAGTTTTATTGATTATATATAAAATAAATTGAAAAGCATTCGCCCATATTTCGTTGTGTTTTTTTCATAAAATATTCTTTATGATATAAAATATCTGACAGGCGGACATTCTCCTGACTCAGAACTCAAAACATACAGACAGAAAAATATCAAAGAAAAAGTGTTTTTTTTTTTTTTTTTTTTTCGGGCAGCATTTATTTGTTTGAGAGAGAGAGAGAGAGAGAGAGAGAGAGAGAGAGAGAGAGAGAGAGAGAGAGAGAGAGAGAGAGAGAGTCATATTGTTGGTAATTAAGAACTTTTTCCCCCTACGGTCCCATCGCGTTGTTTCGAAACTGTCGGGATTATTGTAGCTAAGTCCGAAAAAGAATGAAAATGAGAACGGGACTAGTCAAGATATTTAGCAAATTTCACCAGTAATGACAGATATTTATACTGTTGAGTGATCTGTGTTTTTTCTCTGTTGCTTTCGGCCTTTTCAACAAGGTTCTGACGCCAGAAAGCCGTCTTTTACGTAACAGTAATCAAATGTCCCATTTCGTGCACGCGCGCGCGTGTGTGTGTGAGAGAGAGATAGGGAGAGAGAGAGAGAGAATCCCAATTATATCCTCGAGAAGATGGTTCACAATAAACGGAGAAGGAGAGAGATCGCACAAGATTGCTTTACAACCCAACTGCATCACTGCAAACTACACAACCCAAGTTCATAATTGATATCATGTTAGTAATTTCGTCGCTCATAAATGGTTTTATACGTAATTAACATTTTGTAATGCACTGCGCAGCATTAAATATATATGAAGAAATCACACTCCGTGAACCTGTTTGGCTGAACCGATTTTTCTTTTGTTCTCCGGCAGAGGTAAAAGACAGAGCTATTTATCATTGCCCGAACATCAAAGTAGTTTGGCCTTCTAAAGCGCTAATATTGCAATTTCAAAGGAAAAAAAATCTGCCTCTAAGTCACACTGCAAAAAGGTCAAAGATCAAGTTGCTAAATGTTTGAAAAACTAGAATGAAATTACTGTCCAAACCAAAACACTTCACTGTAGATACGGTGAAAGCTAATAACAACAGGCAGTACACACTTCAGCAGATGCTATTTTTCTTATTTACGAAGTATGAAGAAATAAAGACCGAGTACGTTTAAATGAAAACTAAATCACATGTGTAGCTAGAATCAACTGTTATTGTAATTAAAACAACTGCGGCTTCGATATAGCACCTAATGCTACTACCAGTTATCGAGAGTAGTAAATTGTTGGTATGCACATAAAAATGTCACTGCAATTCAAATGATTACGATTGTAGGCCAAGATATGGAGGAGGAAGCAGAAAAAGAGATTAAGGAAACTTTCGGAATCCCAAATTCACCACTGCAGTATATCTGGCAATCAGCGGAACGGAAAAAATGACAATTGAAAAACATTTTTTGATGTTGCAATGCTTCCTATGAAAAGTTAGCGACAACATGCTGAGCGATTATAAAAGCAAAAAGGAAATCATTCTATATTCTGGAATTCATTTTGCCCCATAATTCTACGCACGATTATACCTTCAAGTGATTTTACGAACATCAAAAATATTAATTAAAAAAAATACAATAAATGTTTACCAGGAAAGTGCCTAAACAATGCATTTAAAGCGCAGACAGTTCATACTAAAACTAAACAAATCTAAAACCAAACTTGTCCACAAAACATTTCTGTGAAAAGTAAATTTTAAGCATCAAATGTAAACGCAGAAAATGTCTAAACTGCCGAGACCCCTAGATGTTGATTTTGATGTGTGAAATTCAGGCTGTCAAGCCAAGGCCTGCATGGGGCGCTGAGGAGAGAATTGGAGTGGTTGGACAATAAGACAGAAGAAACGAAGCGGGAATGGAGGTTTAGTAAAACGCCAAACAAATGGACGAAGACTATATATTAAAACATCTGATATATTTGATTGACATATCAACTTATATTAGTATAAACTCACTTTACTTTCTTAATCTAGCATTTGCCGGATATACAACAAAAATGACACCCCCCCCCCCCCCACCCAACACAAAAAAAGTAGAGTAAGAAACTGAGCTTGCATGGACCCATGACAACAAACGACTTTTAAAAAGTGAGAAGAGTGCTATAGGATGTTGAGGATAATAAATAAAACTATACATTATTATTTAGCATTGAATTAATTCCCTGAATAAGTTATTTATCAATAAAATGCAACATTATGGTCAAAATGGACCATCGATTTGAAATGGACAAGTCACATAAATGCCATTCAATAAATAATGCTTCAAGATTTTGCTTTCGAACAAGTTTCAGAATTTGCTTAGCACTCATCTTCAAGCTATCAGACCATTGGTAGTAAGATGTATTTCTTCTGAATCCTTACAGATCACATTATGTTACCACTAACAACCAACCGCCCCCCCCCCCCACCATCATCGTAAAAAAACACCTTTGATTTTTCTCAAAGAAAATAAGGTACATAGTAGTATTTTTTCTTAGTAATAAATATAGAAGTCACAAATCAAATTATTAATTATTGGAAATGGTGCTAAGCAGTTAATATGAAGCCTTGAAACTAGTACCTATGAGCCATAAAGCTCAGTTTTGAAATTAAAGTCTGGCTGCCCGTGCATGAGTGTATGTATCACTTCGGTGTTCATAGTAATTCTTAATATTAAGGTATATCGACATAGTAATTCTTAATATTAAGGTATATCGACAACATGAATTACCAATAAAAACTCTTTATTATCTCACTCTAACATAGTTAGGTGAAAGCTTTATATCTGCAAGTAAAATTACTATACTCTTGTTTATATTTGTATTATATTCCACACAGAAATACAAAGTCCTTTATATGGATAATCAATATCAATCATCAGTGTCACTGTCAGGATCGATGTAAACTACCTTTGTCAGCGCATTCAAACACATGTCATCTGCACTTATGCATGGTTGACTAGGGTTAAAGCATGAACAGTTCATGCTGCATGACCCCTCTGAACATTCACAAACTACAAGATTTAGTAATTCTGGTACTGCTTCCTGCTGTGTCATCATTCTAGGTGTCAGTGTTCCATCTTCAGTCTTCTCGTAACCATATTCTGTAGCTGGGGGGATACTGCGAATTGGAATGTGGGCATGTTTCCAGATGTAGAGCTGGTGCATGGAATGTTGTAGATACAACATGAAACTGTCTCGAGTTGGGGGTATTTTCCCCACAGGTACTCTTTTCTCTGCTTTTTCACAGCAGAGTTCATTTAATGAGCCACACTTGTTGTCCCCATACAGTCTGCAAATAAACTTTGCAGCTGTTGAGACCAGGGATTCATCAGGGGTGGGGCTGTCGCCTACTGTGGCACAAGGTTCAAACTGAGCTGCATCCTTCCTCATGAGTTTGTAGCCCTTCTTTTTGCCTTTGTCAAAAAAGGCACTGACTATATCACAACTTGTGATACAGTAAAGTGGGAGAAGTAAACTGCGTTGAAGCTTGGTGAGACAATCGTACAATGTGTGAACAGGAATGTATCTAGTGACTGTAATGTACATTCCTCCTTTGCCAGTCAGGAAGGAAACTTCTGTATCAATTGTTGGCCAGTGGTGTAGCAGCAGTAACAGAACATCTATGTCAGGGCTGCAAACTCGTACTATTACCTTTGCTCAAGTATTTGCAGCAGCAAAGGCATGGAGGACAAGTCTCATTTCTGCCTCCTCTTGTTTGGAAATGATGTCAAGGGCTGGTAGAACTGCAGAGCAAATGATTATGATGACATGCTCATCTTCACCTCCACTGACATATAGACTGTGACTTCCTGTGGTCAAGTTTCCCTTCTTCTCCTTCATACAATCTATGTAGAGTGCTGCCAGATGTGCTCTGTTTTCAGCAATGAACAAGGGCTGTTTCCAGTAATCAGTTGATACCTTAGTTTTCAGTCTGATTTCATATGCAGCGTATGCTTTGCTGATTTCTCTGTGCGCTTTTCTTTTGTCTGAGACTTTGTACTGTTCTCCTTGTACTTATGAAATGCTATGAATATTTGCGTAACATCTGTGGAGATATCCTGAGTAGAATGAGTAACATGGGAAGGAACCTACTGGCCATACTTTGAAACGGATGGGCAGTGTGGTAGAGGAAGGAGGCAGTGACTGGATGACAGCAAGGTCATCATATATCACAGCATCAATATGCTTGTCCAGGCCGGTGATTTTTTACGTTACCATTGTACCATCATCATTGAAGATGCTCATGGGCACAGGGGCATTTTCAAATGCCATCACCCTTTGTAGTGGGACCTTTTTGATAGCACTGATTGCTAACAAGCTAAGATATATGGTTTCACCCTTTATAGATACATTCTTTGACTTGATTTTGACTTTCTTGTCCCTCTCTTTCATGGACTTGATGTTTAACTGAGGTATGGGTGCATATAAACTCTTTAGAATTTTCAGATGCCAGTTTAAAAACAAAGTTATCAACCATGGATGCGTCCTTGTCAAGTGCACTACAGACTTTTCTCTATGGCATCTAGTGCAACTACTGCTGTAGCTATGTTGATAAACTTTGATGAAGAATGTCACGTATCTTCTTCACATCAGAATTTCATCTAGTGTCAGATGCTTTTGTCTTTGTCTGTGCTGGCTGGTTGTCATCAGGCAGTTTAGTATCTGTACCCTTCTGGAATTCTGCAGCATACATAGCAGTGTATGCTGTAGGCTATAATCGACGCTACTAATGCTTAGCTTTGCATTGTAAGATCGATGATCCCTCCAGCTCTCTTCAGATCTTTGTTCTGTGTTGTTTCCAACACATAATCCTCTCAAACATCACTGAAGTAGCCATCTGAGAGCTTGACCACACCCCCTAAATTCGTGACTTCTGTGGCAATCTCCTGCGGCAGATGCCTCATCTGGAGCAGAGAGACAGGCAGGTAACGTGTGTAGTTTGTCCTGTTTGAGGCAAATAACAGAGGGAGAAACTCTGCCTTAGCTGATTGCTGGACTTCCTACAAGCCTTTCCTAGATGCACTGATAAATACTTTCAGTGGTTGTAAAACTGAATAGTATTTCATACCACATAGGATGATGGGTAATATAGACCTTCCCTCTTTGCGATACTCATTTATTATTGGGACCACTTGGTCAATCACAAAGTGGAAAGTTCCTGCATTTTCTCCACATCTGAGAATGCACATTCCAATTCTGTGAGGCCTTCAGATAGTCTGTTAGGAATGTGGTTGCCTGTTTGCTTACACTATGCATGGCACTGCTGTAGAAACTGTACTAAGGGCCTCTTCCAACAACTTCAGACCATACAGGGCCCTATCAAAGTCCTTGCCTTGACAGCATGTGATCCACTATCCTTCATGCAAATACTCCAAAATCAAGAGGTAGATTTGACAGCCCAGCATCATCATGCAGAGCCAATTCCTGATATGACTGACATCAGAAGATGCATGCCTCCCTCAACAAAAATGATGTCTTGGAGTTCTTTTGGACCAGACTATTTGATTTCTGACGGCTTGATGTAGAGTCCATTATCAAAGCAAGGAAGATACCATTGTCCCAAGAAGTTTGCAGCTTCCTTCAAATGTAGCATCACTGTGTATATTATAGAGGGACCTGTGGAGGATGCCATGATAATTGTTTAGCACAATTTTATTGAATGATCATGAATTATATTGGGATTTGCAGATAAGATATTGGACAAATATGATCATAGTCTTCAATCTACATGAGAGAGTCATATTTTATGATTTTTATGATTTAGGGGTGGCGGGTAGCTAAAAGTGATCTGCAATGATTCAAAAGCAATGCCTCTTGTTACCAATGATCTACTAATGTCCAGGCAAATTCTATAACTCCTTTGAAAAAAAAAAATATTCTTGAAACGTTTTATTGACAGGCATAGTTATGACTTGTCAATTTCACAACGATGGCCAATTTTTGACCTTTTTTTTTTTTTTTTTTTACATTTTATTGATTAACCTTTTTAGGGAATTGATTTCATGCTAAAACAATATGGTTTATTTGTTCTCCTAATATAATAAAGTCATATCATTTGGAGTGCCTTTTTTTTTTTTTTTTTTTTTTTTACAAAACGTGAATATTCTAACTCGCACAGACTTCCTGCAATGTCATCATGGAATTTAGTTATCCAGAAATACTAAGGAAGGATTTTATTCATGAGGACAACTGTTGCGAGGCCTGCTGCTGGACTACTAGCCTCAGTAGTTTTTAAAATCAGACGGACAGACAAATAGCCATCTCAAGGTTTTCTTTTCCAGAAATCTAATCATTACATAATGGTTACCAAGCATGAAACAACACACTTATGATGCGAAAGCATCATCCGATGGAAATTAGGCAGGAGTAAATCACAAAAGACAGAACCGAGTATGCAAGCTCTCTCAGGCAGACGAATAGGCTCATCTGTCCTCACTCCGTTGACGAATGTATCGAGACGAGAAGAGAAGCCGATTTCTAAAGGATCTTTCCCTTGAAGACGAAATTTCTTTAGAGGGAAAACAAAGGGCAGGAATTGAAAAGGAGCTGAGCTTTTGTGCAGGATTTTCCTTTTATTGTCTCCTTGAAGGGAAAAAACTTTACTCGCGGTATTTTCCTTGCCAGCGTCCCGCGGGATATGTCTCGAACAATATCTTTGGCTTTGAGGGAGGGGTGGGAGTGTTAGGCAGGGATGGCAACGCAAACAATAATGCTATTTTTACTAATGCTTTCGTTATTTTACTACCCGTGATTCTTTTCCCTTAGAAATTAAAATATCTGAAAATATGTCTTTTGTTATCATAAATGAATTCTCAACGACAGATTAAGGTATACAGTATTGTCGTTTATTAAACCAAACATCATCACACTGAGGGGTTTGGCATGCACGCTTAGCGCGGTAGTTGGTTGCCGTGAGCTATCCACAGCTCCCTTTCATGTGGTATCACCTCCTTCCATCGCGTCGGTGAGACTAGTCAGGATATCCCAGGATATCCAAATATTGGCACGGAGCTTCCACCGGGATTGTTTTGGAAACCTCCTCTGCAATGCTGACACACCCACATCCCCGCTAATCTTTCGACTGAAGACGCTGACCGTTTCACTGGTCAATCTGACTCTATCACAAAAAGGTTGGGCATTACCTTAGCAATGGAATTTCAGAGGGCTCTGTGTGAACCTTGCCTCAAAGGTGATCTAGAAGTGGTTTAAAAAAACATGGTAATATAATTCTAACCTTTAACTGAAAACTCCTTAACAGATAAATTACGTCTTCTATCCAGGAGCAACGTACGTGTGTGTGTGTGTGTGTGTGTGTGTAATAAAAGAAGACCATAATAACGCCAAAATGTAGAAAGCCATTAACTTTCTACATTTTGGCAGATTTATGGGCTCCTTTTATTAGATGGAATTCTGTTTTAACAGATAAATATTTCTCAATCATAAACATACACACACACACATATGTGTGTGCGTATATATCAAATATCAATTCCTGAAACTCCCATTCCAGACAAGGACAGAGGGGCTTGGCTACATCTTCCCGTTTTGCCAAGCTGCTGTATCCAAAAACAGAATATGGGTTTCAGTTTCAAAGGAACAAAACAAATGTGAAACGGCCACTGGGTTTTTTACTTCATGTACCTACCGGAGCTAACTTTTATTGTCGGATCTTGGCAACACGTATAAATCTGTTTTATCTTTAAACAAGTCTACCGTCGTTGTCACATGGTTAACAATGGCACATTAGCCTTAAAAAAAACTATTTACATATTAACGAGTACGTACAGAAAACAAACGAGATAGGAGACAGTCAGGGTACATTTGCAAGGGTACTTAGGATTGGAGTAGTAGACCTGCAGGTGGGTGTGACATTGGTAACGGAAATTATTTTGATCCTCATCCACCTCCATAAGAGATACATCAGCGGCGGCTGCTCCAGGATGAAGGTGTGATGACTGATGTGCTTAAATTTAAAGCTTATCTTCGTTGTGGAAGATGATTTTGCAGCTATGCAATATAAGTGAAGTCTTAATTGAATATCATGGAAGGAATGAAATCCTTGGGGCGAGGTCCGACATTAGACCTAGTCTGGCTGCTAGACGGGTCACCGCTAAATTTCCAAACCAGAAAGCCAAATAAGATTTCAAGGTGCCGTCCGTCTCGCCCCTTCATTTCCACACCTACTGGTCTTATAACAGGGAGGTTGGAGCCTCCCTTCCAAGATTAATAAATAGGCTTGGGGGCGTTTGTGGAATCCACATGTGCACAGCATCAATGAACTAGTCGCAGTGACTCGCGCATCCACATGAGAACCACCCTAAAACTATATGGCGTTGGAAAGGTAAGATATAAATGGGAAATAACCGTGATATAAATAATAGTGGAGACATAAATATGTAAAGGGAAAAGGAAAAATAAAAATGGTGCAAGACATGAGTATAGTGCCTGAAAGGGCAGCGATCTTTGGGTATTATTTTCAAATAAACTTCATTTATCGTAACTTCTGCACACTTACGAATTTATGACAATAACAGTTATGGCAAAAATATACCCGTTAAGGAATTAATCCTTATATTACCTTCGTATATCATAAAATAATATGTTAACTTTGAAAATAACATTAATACTGCACTCACGACATTTGCAATGAGGTGGCAATCATTCACCAATATTAGTGCTCTAGTTGTAGGATAAAATCCGTTTAGGCACATTTCCTTAGAGCTAAATATCTGAAGTACTCCCTATTCAACAAAACAAGGATAAAAAACACACTAATGAAAAAGTCTATCTAGGTTAGTTAAATGGGTCGTCATGATTCGGTTTACACCAGAAAACCTTAAAATAAAGAATCAAACGAGGCATTCAAATATGAAAAGGTTGAGTGCCGGACAGCCTTGTCGTCCTCACGTAAACATGACCAAAGTTGAGAGAGAGAGAGAGAGAGAGAGAGAGAGAGAGAGAGAGGAGGAGGGTATGACCTCCATCTTGCGGCTGAACGAACGTGCCTCAGTTCACGCCCAGTGACCAAGGGAACAACGAGCTACAGGAAAAACGAAAACAAAAACCGAAAAACAAACAATCTAACTCTCCCGCGTTGTTAGCAGGACGACAAGTGAAATGCCAGAAAAGAGGTAATGCCTTATCCCTAACCAACCACCCCCTCCCCCCCGTCGAACCCCACCCCTCTTTTTAGAGGGAGGGAGGGTACGAGAAGGAGGGGAAGGAAGAAGTCTGGTGCCATCTCGCCACCCAACTCAGGGTCGACGCTAAGAGGGGAAGGAGGGGGAGGGAGGGAACTCTAGGTCTTTTCTTCATGTTTCGTACAAGTGTCAAGTCACGTCCCCTGAATGCGTTTCCTGCCAACAATAATGATGCTGCGCAAGGGAAACCCACGAGATAACAGAACGTCGTAACTACGCGAAGGAGGCCGCGAGCTCGTGACAGACGATTGAGGGGAGGACAGAAGGCCCGTGCTATGCAACACGTACGCAGCAAATTGAGCACATGACAAAATAAGCTTGTTAAAACCTTAAAACCGTAGCAACTTACCAAAGGGTGATAGCCCCGCTTAAGCGCTTTATATAAATATGTTCCTTCTTACTTCATTCCTAAACTCATTCCTTTATTGTTATCTTAATATTTTTGTTTGGATACATATTCGGCTAAATGAGGTATATGGCATCTGGACACCCAACAATACAAATAAAATAATAATAATAATAATAATAATAATAATAATAATAATAATAATAATAATAATAATAATAATAATAATAATAAATTCTTGTTTCTATCGCATCAATCCCCGAGTTATTGACTGATAAGATGACATTCACGATGCCAAAAGTTTGTTTCCCAGCACATAAACTGGTTGTGTCAGGTTTTTGTTAACACGTGAAGATACATATGCTTAGGACATTCAATATCAAAACTAAATTGGCCAGCTGGTATTTTAACTTGAAATAACAAAGTAACACTATGGTTTAGTACTGAGATTACATAACCTCGAAGTTTATATGCGTGTATATATATATATATATATATAATATATATTATATATATATATATATATATATATATATGGTATTTCTTTTCGTTTTTAACTGAAATGAAATCCATACTTATACCAAATTACTATAATTGTTTAGACCTTCAGCCGACAAAGAGAGAATAATAGAGAATCATCATGACCTACTATTCCAAGAATGGGTAGCGAAGCAAAGTGTCACTTAGTGATAAACACTTCTGGCAGAATTCAGCAATGAGAAAATGACAGACAAGAAAATTAATGTGAAAAACTGCATTTTACTTGTACCATCAACGCGTACACGACATGTTTATACGTGTATGTATCTAAACAGACATACATACATACATACATACATATATATATATATATATAATATATATATATATATATATGTGTGTGTGTGTGTGTGTGTGTGTGTGTGTGTACGTATATTATATATACTTGTGTGGTTGGCAAGAGCGAGCAATATAGCGGGGATAAATAATTCATAGATTAACGCGAACCCAACATAAGTCGGTATTAAATGTGACTCAAGTGTACAACAGTCATGCAACATCTACTTTTTACAAATACGTCATTCAAAACTGTTTTTTGTAACCATACTCCCATACGCAATTTTGTTGAAAAATTATGAGTATCAACAAAGTCTTTGTGACGTACTATATCACGACGTCACTAGAACATAACATAACCGTAGGAAACCTTTAGATTAATTGGGATGGAGTAGTATTTGTTTCATTTACTGCTATACTTCTACTAACTTCTTCGAAAGTGATTAATGGGACTTTTTCCACACGCGAATTCATCAAGATCTTATTCTGTGGCATGGTTTGGGAATCCACAATTCACTGTATGTGATTTTTGATAAATGTTACCACCATTACTTCACTTAGGATAATTAAGCTGAATTGGAGATCATAAAATACCATATACTGGAGAAACAAAAATAACAGTCTGTAAATTGGGGATAAATTTAATTCTATCATTATGGATAAAGAGGATCGGTAACAAATTAGTATGTAGTAGCAAACTGTAAAATAAAATTGCAATAATAATAATAATAATAATAATAATACGACACAAAACCAAGAAAACCTGTAAACTTCTTTCCGCATAATTTTACATGACCTACCTCAAGGAAGTTATACTAAAATCGCACGTTGGTACAATGGCCAGTGGTATTTAAAAAAAGAAAAAAATCCTGCTAACAGCACGAGTACACTAAGCAGCTACAAACAGTGATCTCAGAAATTCTTGTTCTTCCTTAATGGCAATTGACAAACATTCGATTTTTACTCTTGTTTTCTGTCTGCGACTGTTGAGTTTAAATTCGCGTCGTCTATGATTTTCAAGAGTTCACAGTTTACTGACGAATGTGCTTCAACACCAACACCTGAAAACTCAATCCTACCAGAAACATTTTACTTACATGCTTGCACAAATTATATATATCCATTTAAATATATATATATATATATATATATATATATATATATATATATATATATATATATATATATATATATAAATATATGTATATACAGTATTAACTCTCCCTTTTACTACAGACATGCATACATACATTACTTACACACATCAGTTCGGCAAAAATGAATGAAAATATGAATGAAATAAAAAAAAAGAGGAATAATAATTACAAGCAAACAAGTAAACAATGACCCAGAGACAACGGTATCAATGGCAGTGACATATTTTCAAAGAGAGAGAAAATAAAAGAAGATGAGGCAGGCAGGCAAAGTCCTTAAGCCCTGACCAAAGGACACAGAAAGAAGAGCACGCCAACCCGACCCTCGGAAACTAGCCGCACAGTCAGTACCAATACTTATACCAAAAGTTGTTTACTTCCTCGAAAAGCGAACCACGCGGCTGCGCAAACTGCCAAATCAGCCTTGGCTTCTTCAGCCAAATCTTATCATTTTTTTCTAAATACCTTCCTTGACCCAACTACGACATAATAAGGATTAATATTATTATAAAAAATAACTCTTCAGCAAAGTTTAATATAATCGGAAATAAGCAAAGGTTTTTTGTAACAATAAAATGTTCACTTTTGATTTACATATTGTAATCTATACAGAAGATTTTAAATAAACTTTCACGCTTGATTTTCATAAACGTGCAAAAAATAATGGTTATACTAAAAACTATAGGACACTTTAGATTATCTCCATTAAAAATGCAAGGATAAAACGTGCAAAACTAAATGACATGCTGTAATCAAGTAAGTGGTGCTTTGAAATTCGTTCTACAATCTTGGTCTTGTCATGTTCCAAATAACTTGTCAAGTTGAATGACTTCCAAGTCCTTCTAAAAAAAGATTAAGAAGGGCAATTATCCAGGAGTTCCCTTTAAAATTTGAGCATACAAATATTGGCGAATGTACTGCTTAGGGGATTACCCTTCGTCTTTTAAACCACTTTTTTTATCGAAGGTATGTAGATGAAACTTTTATGTTGTTTAAAGATAGGCATCATAGCGACTCCTTTTTACAATATGCTAACTTCAAACATCAAAATATTAAATTTACCTGTGAATTTTAAAAGAAAATGGACAATCAGCTTTTTTGACACAATGGTAGTTCGTAAAGATAACTGTTTTAACGTAGGAATCTACAGGAAACCTACTTTTACCGTTCTTGGCTTGAATTTCAACAGTTTTTGTTTTTATAATTATAAATTAAATTCATTATCAACACTCCTCCACAGGGCTATAAACCTAACATCAAGTTGGAAATTATTCCATGACGAAATAATATTTCTTGAGGGATTTTTCAACAGCAATTGTTACCCATCTGGGCTATTTTTTAAATGCGTCAAAAATACCATCAATAACTTTTTTCATCCACCTAGTGCAGTCCATTTAGCACAGAAACTTAGATACTATGTTAAAATACCTTATATATACCTATATATATATATATATATATATATATATATATATATATATATATGATAGGAAAGTTTTTCGCCCTCCCTTAAGAATTTTATTTTTTTTAAACCGCCATTATCCAGCAGTTGATGCCAGATTCACTTGCATAAATCCTAGAACTATTGGTAACTTCCTAAAACACAAAGAGAAATTGCCCTCCTTGATGCAATCCGGTGTAGTGTTTTTATTTAATTGCTGCCGATGAAGTCAGCAGACCTAGTGAGCATCTGATGCTTATAGAGGTGTAAGTTACCGAACGGGCAGCAAATTATCCACCCCAGAACAATCAAATATCAGGAATCACGCCAGAATCTGTAAGGCAGAGATAAATTATAACAACTTTAAGGTCATTATGACGTCACCATACGAACACCACCTCCGGTCATTATGACGTCACCATACGAACACCACCTCCTCGTTCTTGAAAGTTTGGCAATTAAGAAACTGGTACCTTCACTTAACAACCATACTACCTCAGTGCCTTTGTATATAGCATAAAGCCACGTCACTTTGTTCTTTGCCTCTTCTTGACTTTTTTCCTTAGGAATATTTTAATTGTTTATGATTTTACATTTCCTTTTCTTGAATGTGTTATGTATTGATGT
>NC_087200.1:119262352-119299852 GCF_015104395.2 Macrobrachium nipponense | reverse complement strand
ATAGGTACTCGTACCCTTCTAACATCACATCTTCCAGAGAGGCAAAAGGGATGTGTTTGTGGTGAAAGGCGAGAGAGAGAGGAGATAGAGAGAGAGAAGAGAGAGAAGGAGTGGAGAGAGAGAGAGGGGGGGGGTGGGGGGGGGTATCAGTACAAAAGAACGAACATTTAATGCGATCAAAGAGATTCAGGCATAATACAAATATAAACAAAATAACGTAACTTCGAGAAACAAACCGCAATGTTTACAACTTCTTCTGCAAAACGAAAAAAACAATCTCGCAAACTATATTTATTCCCCTTGTCTCCAGCGAGTCTCGAGAACCCCGACTTGGCTCCGCTCACCATGAGTCTGAAGGAGTTTGCCAAGAGCAGATAAATCCACTGTACCATTTACAAGTTAATAGAGAGAGAGAGAGAGAGAGAGAGAGAGAGAGAGAGAGAGAGAGAGAGATATGTATGAAGAAAAAAGATAAACTCTACATACACACACAAACACACAACACGACACCACACACACACACACACACACATATATATATATATTATTATATATATATATATATAAATAATTACATTTTTTCCACATTCAATAGTGACTTATATATTCATAAATACGTAAAACATCCAATTCACTGAAACTTAGGCATATCCTATACCAAGACGATTTATAAGACATCGTGGTTGCTTAAGAAATAAATATAAGAAACAGCGAAAGTGCATTTCCAATATAATGTGAAAGAATATCTGTTCTGTTCTCTTCTGGCAAACCTATACATGAAGTATTTCGAAACGGAAACGCCGTCTACCAAACACCGTAATATGATCTGGCTTCGATACGTAGATGATATTTTCACGTTCTGGGATGAAAGCTGGGGAGATTTCAGTGAATTTCTTAATAGACTAAATTCGCTGGTTCCGACCATACAATTTAAAACGGAATGGGAAATGGACGGCAAACTGCCGTCCCTAGATGTATTAATCATAAGAGAACAATAGTGATATACGGTCACTGTATGTAGAAACCCACGTTCACTGTTTCTTATATTCATTTCCTAAGCAACCACGATCCCTCCGTAAAGATCATGGTCGGATGCAACCTATTCCTTAGGGGGCTCAGAATATGTTCAAGTGGTACTTAGATAAAGAATTCAATACGCGCCCAACACGTAACGCAACTGCTCTACCCACCACATATTATCGAGAAGGCTGTTAACAAAGCGAATAGAATATACTACAGAGGCGCCAATAACAAGACAAATAGATTTTAATGATAAAATGAAGCTTCCGTACGACGAAAATATCTCTCCATTGTGCTTTCCCTCAACAGCGGCACCACTGAAGACGGACGAGCCCCAGGCTATCAGGTAATGTGCGAAGTTAATGGTTTAAGGCAGTCACTCATTTTTATATTTTCTGAATCTTTTCAATTTCACAGTTACAAGCAACTCATGGTCTTTAGTCTTTCCCCAAAAGCATCACTTCCAGTCACTGTACCACGTATGTGCTCCCCCTTTTTCGTTCTGTGATGCTGTAAGCTCCCTCCATAGTGCGTTTGGTCATGAAGTGTCCCGTAGTGATTAGTTTTGCTATAGTGCTGGGATGTAACATTCATCTTGTGAAAGCCATCATCCTACACCCCTATGATGACTCAGTAATATAACTCCCACAAAAGGGATCGCGGTTAATCTCCAAAGCATTTTCCAATCCCCTCCACGTGTTTGTAGCCAGCGTATTTATGTCGTAATGCAATCTACTTGCAGATATCTGTTACGTGCCTTGTTGCTGGAAGCTGATTCTTGTAACGTGACTCTGTGAGTTCATCATCTCCGCTGTTTTCATTTCCACCTAGACCGAGTAGTATCGGTCCACTCCAGTCTATATCTCACTGCCTTTAGTTCCCTTACATTAATGATGTTTATTTTCTTCCTACCGACCTGTGACCAACTATTCTTCTAAGAAAACTGAGACTGATGAAATGCTGAGGACACCATTATGGTTTCTGGTAAAATAACCCTGATGGTACTACCGTGCACTAAAGTCCGTTCCTTAGCCATCCAGAGTAAACAGGAATCGGCTGACTATGAAACACCGTAAGGGCATATGGGAACAGGATGAGCGAGGGTAGCAGGCATTTATTGCAGAGAGTAACCCTCCATATTCTAATATCGCTAAGAAAGTGGTCGTACAAATTTTTTTTAATGAAGATAGTGGGTTTGAGTGCAAAATGTGCAGTTTAGGAAATATGCGAAATAAATATGAAAATAAAAGTGCCCATGAAGTCGGTATTCATGAATTAGTATTTCCTATATATAGGAAATACTACAACATCGATACAAAACATTTCAGCAACAGTGTTTACAGTGGTGTTTTATAATCTGTAAGCCACCTTGTATTAAAAAAACTAATAATAATGGCAGTAAATTAAAAAATTTCTTTAGGTCACTTAAGTTATTGAGGTAGGAACCCCTAACTACTACGTACATATTGCATGATTGGGCCCACATCCCTAGAAAAGATGGGTGATATGGGTGATAACACCCAGTGCCAGTTTTTGGACACTTACAAATTACTAACACAATATGAAATTTTAGGATACTTTCACCAAAATAACAAAGTTCAATTTATTTATGGGAAAGATAAAAAAAGACAGAAGGGCAGATACACAAAAAAACAAATTTATAGGCGAAGAGAGAGAGAGAGAGAGAGTAGCAAGAGAGAGAGAGAAGAGAGAGGAGTAAGAGAGAGAGAGTTTCAGGATAAGTGGTATACTATGATGCCGTAACTGCCGAATGATTTTTCTCAGTAAGCATTGTTTGGCGATTTTGTTGGCGTTGTGAGGTTACAGCAACGAAAATGCGCTGTGGATTGAATTGTGATTTCTGTTAGTGCAGAATGCCATAGTCATGAAAATTATTAATCCATAAACAATATTATGGTGTTGACAATTTTCAAATCAACGTAACAGAGTATGCCAAAGGTTTAAGGATGACGCTACCCATACCTGTGGTAAGAGGTATACCTTTGGTAGCAGGTGACTTGGGACACGACAAATGCCAGTGACTTATTCTGCTACCTACCATCTACCGCTCCTGACTTAGGCCACTTGATACCCCGAAAAGATATAAAATAAAGTCCGTCATATTTACAGAAGCTTTGTAAATATTACTACTTTGTTATTGTGAAATAAGATGGGGAATTACAAAAAATTCGTTTCATTTCCAGAAAGGAAGGAGAAAGTTGATACTCAACAAGAGCACAGCAGTTAAGACACGAAGGCTGGAATATTGAAAGGAGATCTGAAAAGTAAAAGAAATAGACTTTGATAAAATTAGTTGAGATAAAAGCTGTAGCCTTGAACTGGTCATATACTAGCCAACCTAACTCAACAATGCCAAGGTTGCAGTTAGTGGTTCCTAACCCTCCCCAAGAAAGGAATGAGTCAGGGAATGGGGAAGACCACTGCAGTTGACTTTCCAGGAGAAAAAAAGTTAAATTCCTTCAGTAGCATATAGCTGGTAATTTATCTTAAAATAAGTCATTCAGAATAGTCAGCGATAATGAACTTGTTTACACATTAGCATCAACTGTTAATACATCAGCACTGGAAAACTACTTTGCTCCTTGAAACACAGAATCTGAGTTATTATTAATATAGCCTTAAGGAAGAAATAATAAAACTGATAATATCTCATATTTTGCTACTGACCTGGTGATAAGACGAAAGTAAGGCTTCTTCACAATGGAGCTCTCTCTCTCTCTCTCTCTCTCTCTCTCTCTCTCTCTCTCCTATAATTTTATTTTCCATCTTTGTCCTATTATCATTTCTTTCTCTGCTTCTGTCTTTCTACCTTTCTACTAAATATGAACTTGTTACACTGGTGAAAGTATCTTAATATTTCATATTGTGTTAGTATTTCAAGACAATTGCATATAGCCATAATTTGTCAGGTCCAAAAACTGGCACTGGGTGTTATTACCCATATCGCCCACCTTTTCTAGGGATGTTGGCCCAATCATGCAATATGTACGTAGTAGTTAGTGGTTGCTACCTCAAAAGCCGAAGTGAACTGAAAACCTTGCTGATTTGCTTTTATAAATGTTAGTTTTTTTTTTTAAATAAGAGTTTATAAAACACCAACGTAAACACTGGTGCTGAAATGTTTTGTATCGACCTCATAGACAGCCATATCTGTTGATAAGATACGATAATCTATAGGAAATACTAATTCATGAATACTGACTTCCTAAGCACATTTTTTTCTCGTATTTATTTCGCATACTTCCTTAACTGCACATTTTACACTCAAACCCAGTATCGCCAACAACAAAAGCTTTATGAGCACTTTCGTAACGATGTTAGAATATGGATATTTGACTCTATGCTCGAGGACTCCTTTCATCTAAATAGGTTTTCCCAATACAAAACCAATAGAGAAAAACTATTTCTTATTTGACTCTTTTAATGAGATGGCTGATGCTGCTGGCTAATACCAAATTTTCGATTTCAGGTTTAATGATAGATAGCTTTAGGCATAGATTAGGTTCATCATTTAGCCTTTTTCTATAGTTGAAGATAATCCAGGGGGGCCATGAGCCTGAAGTCAAAATTTCTAAAATTTAATATTATATATATATATATATATATATATATATATATATTATATTATATATAATATATATATGTATATCTATATTATATATATATCATATATATTATATATAATTTTGACTAAGGTTTGTGGCGCCCCTGGATTACCTCTGCGGACCCCAGGTTGAGAACCACTGTTCTAATCTATAGTTTCCGAGGTCGCTGAGATGAATAGTGACACTTCTAATGACCTTTATGTCCAAGTTTATCCCCAATAGGAAGTAGGGGGTGACAAAGGGGTGGGAAGGGGGTGACATGTAAAACTACCTGAAACTGACAGTTATTACTGTCTAATCCCCAATTTTTTAAGGTGGCTGAGATGAATAAACACTCCCAATGGCCTTCATGTCCAAGTTCAGCCCCGATAAGGAAGGGGGGTGGGAAGGGGATGAGACATACAAATAACTGAAAACAACAGCTATTAGTGTCTCATTTATAACTTTCAAGGTCGCTGAGATGAATAGTGACACTCTCAACATGAAGTTAAGTTCAGCACCTATAGGAAGAGAGGGGGGAAGGTGGTGACTTCTAAAAATAACTGAAAACTACTGTGTTAGTGCTAGTGTGTAAGCCTTAGCTTTTCAGGTCGGTGAGATGAATAGTGACACTCCAGATGCCCATTAAGTCCAAGTTCAGCCACGATAGGAAGGAGGGGGGGGGGGGGAGAAGAGGGGGTGAAAAATAAAATGTAAAAAATCATGGATAACTGACTAACCCAGGCAATGCTGGGTTAGTCAGTTAGTATACACACACACACACATACATATAATCATATATCCATAGATCTTCGTTTATAAACAAGTTAGTTACTACTTACAGAGTATTAATAAGAGAGAGAGAGAGAGAGAGAGAGAGAGAGAGAGAGAGAGAGAGAGAGAGAGCAATGGTCAAGGATTATGTATAATGCATCATAATCGTCTACAAAGACGTGCAACGCAAATTCTGTGAAACTGCGCCATTTAGGTCTCTCCCTGTGCTGCTTTCCACAAACTTCCACTTATCTCCTGTCTCAGTTCCATTTCAAGTAAGTTTTGTTCGGTTCCTACACTGTTTTCATACTCCATCACACGCAGGATGAAGTGAAATGATGTTGTAAATTCAAATCAAAGTATATGATCAAAACTCATATATTAAAAATTTAAAAAATTTCCATGATTTTAAGTATACCGCACTTTCCGTTCTGAATCCATTTTATAATCTAATTTCTAAAAACTTCTGGATCTTAATTATCTTCTACAATCTATGAATTTTTATATGCAACGCGTAATTTTTAACCTACTATACTTCAAATATATCTTCAACAAATTCCTCTATATTTTAGATTTCAACAATAATTACTTCTTAAAAAATCTTTTAAAGATCAACAATGGCCCTGTATTTTGAATAAAAATTCACCGTTTTTAAATAGCAAAATTTTTCAGTTCCCATCCATCGTTTTTCCAATATCAACTATTGATTTTTAACCATCTATTATGACCATCCGTTTGTAACTGACAACCAGTTTCTGAGTACCGGTTATGACCTCCCTTGCGCTCTTACACACAGTAGTTACAACCTGCAGTTCTGAAGGATTTAAAATAATCACTGGCTCTTCAAACATACTGTAATAACACACTACAACCTGAGCTTACAAAGCAGGGGAAACTATTAAGTACAATCGTCGTCAATAAAGAAGAGCAATGAACGCTCAGTCGTGTGTATATATATATATATATATATATATATATATATATATATATATATATATATATATACATGTATAGATATGTATGTCATGTATGTATGTATGTATATATATAATATATATATCTATATATATATATATATATATATATATAATATATAAAATATATATATATATATATATATTTATATATATATATTATATATCCGACCATTCCCCCTCCCCCCTTGAGGATGATCCCTCCCAACAACGACGTCACTTTGCCTACGGGTTACAATAAGAGGTAGCAGCATTGAAGTGGCAAAGAAATATATTTCCCTATGACGTCAACACAAATGATGCGTCCGTGTTTTATTCTTTTACTATTTTGTTCTAAACTTACATTTAAACATGATATTGCTTTTAATGTAAACAAACTATTCACAAGATGCAAAACAAGTTAATAACTATATCTGGAAAATGAAAGCACTCCATTCACGTGTATTTCGCTGTCTACTGTTGGAGAGGAACTGTTAAGAAACACTGGGTGCGTTTGTGTTTTTGTGCTATAAATCTGTATGTTATAAAGTTCAAATACTACTGAAGAAATTAGAATGGTATCTATTACCCTTAAATCATAAAAAAAAAGGTAGTTTCCAAAAACTTAAGTTAAAATGAAGGAAAACAGAAAGCTAAATAATCCATAATTGTTGCTGCAAGATTACAATCTTTTAATTTGTATTTTTTGTTATTATATCCTCTGTGTGTGTGGGGGTGTGTGGGGGGGGGGGGGGGCTTGCATTTGTAAGAGCAGGCCTTGGACATTTTAGTTCTACCAGCAGAGTTCTAATGTGTTCTTTCAATTTCATACTGGATTATTTCATAGTCAGATTTGTGGGGATACGAGCCATACAAATATACTGGTTATATAACCAATAATGATATACCGACAGCAAGATTACTGTGGGCAATAACAATTGAAATCCAAATTAATGTGAATTTACAAAATGAAATACTTTAAGGCAACTCACACTCAAGTAAAACTAATCCAGAGAAACACTAAAGTGGTGAAAAGGTAAAGAGTATAAATCAGAGGTGAAAAGGAAATTGAGGTGAGGGAGATCTACAAAAAGTTTGATCGATGCTTGTAAGGGACGTAGGAAAGAGTGTCTTCACATCCAGAATCCGAGAGAATATTAAGATCGCAGTGAATAGCACAATGTGTGTAGCAGGGTTAGATGTACTTCTGATGTGCCCTCTATATTAGTGCATGTAGCAACTGATGTTATGGAAATTATGCCGCAGCTTACGTATGAATGAGGCGGTGTCTGTTGTCATGTGTTTCCTCTGGAGATACCCCCTGTTAGATAGAGGACAAGGATAAAAGTATGTACATGTATATGTACGTATATGTATATATATATATATATATATATATATATATATATATATATATAACTTGATCACGAAGTATATAAAACGTGATGCTATGTATAAATAAAGGTTTTTGCCACGGAGGAAAAAATGAAAGGCGAGAGAGCCAAGAAGTTTAGGTCTAGCACGACCCTTTACTTAGGTCGTGCCTAAGTAAAGAGTCGTGCTAGACCGAAAGTTCTTGGCTCTCTCGCCATTTTTTCCTCCGTGGCAAAAAACCTTTATATATATATATATATATATATAAATATATATATATATATAATAATACATACATATATATTATATAAATCTATACAGAGCAATAATAATAGGAGAAAACTTTGATAAAGAACAATACTAATATAATTGTAATTAATTATTAATAATAATAATAATGGAGAGAGAGAGAGAGAGAGAGAGAGAGAGAGAGAGAGAGAGAGAGAGAAACCCCACCGGTCAAAGATTTAAATATATGGCATCATGATCCCCTTCTGCCATTTCAGGTCTTCCAGTGCGTTCTTTCTTCCACAAGCCTCCACTCCTCTCCAGCCTCATGTCTCAGTTCTTGTACTGCACTGAAGCTAGTTTCTACACCGTGAATGCTGCCTGTTTTTATACTTCACCAATGTACGAATGACGAAGTGACAAAATCTCATGGAAATTGCACCTTAAGGAATTCATCAAAGCATATCTAAAAATAATCCATGATTGTGATAACTACAGAAGATTTAAACTAACAGAGCATGAATTGAAAGTTTTAGAGAGAGTACTGGATGAGAGATTAAGAGAGATTGTAAAGATCGGGAAACAGCAGTATGGATTCATGAGAGGAAGAGGGACTGTGAGCATTTATAGACATAGAGAAAGCATACGATAGAATCCCATGAGAAGTGTTGTTTTGGTGTTTAAGGAAAATGAAAGTCCCAGAAAAGTAGATTAGGCTGGTCGAGATGAGATATATATATATATTATATATATATATATATATATATATATATATATATATATATATAAGAACGAGCACAAAAGTTGATAACAGCAGTTGGGGAAACAGAAAACTTTGAAGTTAGTGTTGGATTACACCAGGGGTCAGCATTAAGCCCATTTTTGTTTGTGCTGGTCATGGATGTGTTAAGTGATCATTAAGTGATGAGATCAGGAATGAAGAGCTGTGGGATTTGTACACCGATGATCTGGTGATTACTGGTGAAAATGAGGAGGACCTCCCGAGAAAGGCTGGAGGGTGGCAGGAGTCTTTAGAGAGGGGTGGCTTAAAGGTGAATGTCAATAAAACACAGGTTTTGCTGAGCAGTAGGGAAGATAGAGAGAGAATAGTAATACAAAAAAGAAGAGGCAAGATTATAATACAGGCAGAAAAGTTTAAATACTTAGGATCTACTTTAAGCCAAGAGGGAGGATGTGAGGCTGAAGTTGACAGTAGAATAAAAGCCGCATGGGGGAAGTGGAGAGAGGTAGCTGGAGTGGTATGTGATAAGAAAATGCAAATCAAGCTAAAAGTTAATATATATAACACCAATAAGACCAGTGTTAATGTATGGAGCAGAAACATGGGCTCTAAGAAGAAAAGAGGAAGTAAAGCTTGAGAGAACAGAGATGAGAATGCTGAGGTGGATTTTGGGACTGTGGGAATATCGCTGCTTGAGAGATTAGAAAGTCATGAAATAAGAAGGGCAGGCTTAGTCAAGATTACAGAGGTGATAAGAGAGTCATGATTGAGATGGCATGGGTATGTGTTGAGGATGGATGACGAGGAGGGAGTGAAGAGGGCTTGGGAAGATCCTGTTAGCGGAAGAAGATCGAGGGAGACAGAGAATTAGATGGCGAGATAAAGTAAAGGAAGATATGGAGCGAAGAGGTTTGGTGAAGGATGATGCCTTTAATATAAGGCAGTGGAGACGGCGCATCAGGCAACCGACCCCTTAATGTAAGGATAACGGCGGGAAAGAAGATATTTAAAAATAATGTAATTTTTCATTAACAACATTTTTCGTTTTGAATTCAATATTTAATTATTTTTACCACTTCTGGTTTTACTTATCATCTGCATCCTATGATTTTCAATTACCCACAACCGTATTTTATTCTATTATACCTCCAACTTATCAGTGAAAATTCTTCCAGATTTTAGCTTTCACCTATAATTTAAAAAAATCTCTCTTGTAGATATCAGCAATGGTCATGCATATTACAATTGAAATACAATAATAGTTAAAATCATACAATTGTTTTTAACTTTCGACTTGGACCATCAGTTTGTAACTGACAATAATCGGTGCCTAAGAAGGTTATGAACGGCCTTAAGCTCTTACATAGTTACAATCAACAACTCTGAAACATCGGAAATCATCGCTTGCCTTACCTAATAAAACTTGTGCTTACATCGCAGCAACGACTACTACGTACAATTGTCATCAATGACGAGCAGTGACGCTCGGCCGTTTATATAACCCCACCTCCCACAAACGACTCCCCACCCCCCAAACCAATGACGTCACTTGGCCTACGGCTGACAATAAGAGGTAGCAGTCTAGAGGAAAAAATACTAACCTATGACGTCAACGTAAAAGCTGCTTTTGCACCTTAGTCTTTCACCCTTACATTTATTTATTCATTTATTCCCCGTTTGCTTCCTGTTTTAATTTATCAGTTCCTTGCACAGACAACATGTAATTCTAAACCTACGTTTCATTCACTTGCGCTGTAGTTAGGTTTGCATGATTTTCATCTCCTCATTTCCACTTTTCTCTACCTCATATTCACCATCTTTATTTGTTCTTGTTTCCCCCCTTAACTTGTTCCATATTATACTTTAAATTGTTCATGATCTAGGCATTCATTTATTTCGGTTTACATTCAGTCATTTGCTTTCTGTTTGCATCCCTTCATTGATTATCATTTTTATACATTTATTTATTTACCATTTATACATACGAAACCTATAATTTACTTTGTGTAAACACTTAAAATCTTAATGCTGACAGTGGTCATTACTAGTAATCAATAATTACACAAACCAATGTTTATTGTTCAGTGTAATTCACTTTTTCATCACGCTAATTATTTGCCTCTTCCTATTCCAAATAAAAGCAAAATCCTTTGAAAGACTGCATACCAAATATTACGATTAATACTACCTGGCAAAAATAAATTTAAAAAATATTAACTGCAAACAATACCATATCTAATATCTACTAAGTATTTGAGGCAGTTTGAGTCATGGCCTTTTGCCAAAATCTTTCAAATTAATTGATGGATCGGTGTGTTACTTTGAAACAGTGTTTCACACCCTCCCCTAATTTTTGGTAATAAATTCAACTTCCAAATTCAGTTTTTCAGGCGCTTTTCTTTTAAATTCAATGGGATAGGCAGCAACTGATTAAAGCTTTCGGACATACGAGCTTCAGTACTACTGAACTTGTCCTGAGCATCAACTTGAGTAAATTGCTCACTATCCCCTTTCCCCAACTTTCCTCTTCGACTCCACCATTCTTCTCCCTCCTGTTTGTTCCTTTACGTCAGACACCCGTAGCGTATGTTACTTTCTTCATGAGTGTGACTGCTTTTATTTTGGTTGCACATTTTTGTGATGAAAAGTTATTTCATGTTTATTCTAAATTCACTATTATACATATAGAATAATAAAAAAAAAATAATGGGTTAAAATCACAGAAAAGTTTAAAGGTGAGCTGAATACAGAATTTACGCCAAAAGCCAAGCAATGGCACCTATGAGGTCATTCAGCGCTGAAATGGAAATTGACAATAAAAGGTTTGAAGGGTGTTACAGGAGGAAAACCTGGTAGTTACACTAAGAATCAAGTGTTAGGAGAGGGTGGAAAGTAAGATGAAGAGAGAAAATACGAAAGGAGGTGCAGTAAAAGGAACGAAAGTGGTTGCAGCTGGGGGCCGAAAGCACGTTGCAAAGAACCTTAAGTAATGCCTACAGTGCACCGCATGAGGTCCATTGACGGCACTCAACCCCCTACTGGGCAGAAAAATTTATAAACATTTGAGACTGAACAGCGACGAGACAACCTTCTCTAGTTACCGGATACACAAGTAATAAACCCGTCCTTTAACCCGACGCTTTCATTCATCAACTACAAAGCTTTCGGAAAACCCCACAATTCTGTATAACCATGTAGCTCATTTCATCCTCCTATATTGCCCAGTTGAAAATTGCAATATTACTATGTGCCTGAAAACATTCCATTACATAACAAATATCAAGGGGAGAGAGAGAGAGAGAGAGAGAGAGAGAGAGAGAGAGAGAGAGAGATGAGTTGGGAATGAATGAAATGACAGATGGGGAAAGTAGGTTTAAAGAATGAGGAAAGGTGGGAGATTGGAGGGGTAAGCCGTACCCCAAGAGTGCTGCTACTCCGAATGAATTCGTAAAAATTAACTGGCTAGGTTTGGCCATGTCCTCAAATTCAAGAGTAAAAAGTCTTTAAAAACTGTTTGGACATGGAATATTTTTATCAAAATTGGTTTGAAAGATATTGGCAAAAACCGATGACTCAAACTTCCTGAAATACACAGTACCACTCAACTGATACATACAAGAAACGACAGCACGTCTACATCCAGACACCCCCCCCCCCCAATAAAAAAAAAAAAAAAAAAAAACAAAAAAAAAAAAAAAAAAAAAAAAATATATATATATATATATATATATATATATATATATATGATATATATATATATATATATGTATATATATATATATATATGTATATATGTATATATATATGTATATATATATATATATATATATATATATATATATATATATATATATATATATATATAGACTCTTATCATCTCAGTTAATTCATCTGAGGCATAACCCTGGAGTTGTTCTGTTTACAATGGGTAGACAATGTCTAACAAAATAACAGAGAAATGATGACGGAAGAAAATGAAAATCATGGATAAATAAAAATATCATTAGGCTTCCCTCGGAAGATATAAACTTCTCCGCTGAACATGTAAGAAAAGTCTCCAGATTTGAATGCATTTTCACCAACAGTTCCAGAACCAGTTACATATAAAAAGACTTTTCTTTATTAATTATCTAAAGTTCTTTATGCATAATAAAGATGCAACAACTTTCTTCTTTTAAACCTATTAACCATATGTCTACTTGTGCACAAGTTTACTTGAGTTCTTGCGATGTACAGTTTGAATTTAATTTGTACAACATTGGTCAGAAGGAAATTTTAAAATGTATCTTTATTCAGTTGTGCAACTACAACCCAGAAAACCCCAGGATGCCTCTGATTCTCTGTAGACATTACTTCAAATATAGTCTGAACAATTCTAGATCAAATTACACCATATAAACAATACCTACTCTTCTCGAATCATCATGTGATATGGCCTTTTGACAATTTTCTTTTTAATTCGGCAAAGAAGTTACAACACAAAGGAATGCAAAGCAATGGGTCCTTTGCATTTTAAGGATTGATGTACTTTAAGAAAATTATATCTACTCTTCAAACAGACTAATAATAATAATAATAAATATAATGATGATTTTTATTTTCAGCTCAAGGCCATATGCATGGAATATACAAAGAATAGACAATAACATACAGTCTAGGATAACCTAGCATAGATCTACCGGGTCTATATGAAAGTTTCGTTGTCTAAACAAAGAATCCCTACTAACAACGTTCCCTTCTCGCAATCACAGGCCGGAGATGTGCACCATTTTTGTATTTGTATGTCTTTTACCGTAAACCTCACTGCAGGTCGTTATCGTAACAACTGGTATCATAGAATACATACAAACAGAAAAAAGTTTTTATTATATTGGATTTGTTTCTTTATAAAATATTTGAGAGAGAGAGAGAGAGAGAGAGAGAGAGAGAGAGAGAGAGAGAGAGAGAGAGAATATCATGGGCCTCTTTTTCTCAAGGGCCTAGAGGCCTATTACGGCCTTGAGCTGAGGGTGATATATATATATATATATATATATATATATATATATATATATATATATATATATATGTATATAGATAGATAGATGGATAGATAGATAGATAGCTATATAGATATTCAAATAATAATGCCCGGAGTACATTCATTTATTTCTTTATCTTTTTAAATATATTAAATATTTTTTTGCTGTGTGGAAAGAGTAAGTTAAAATAACTTTTTATGCTACTATTCCAATTAATTGTCTTCAACAAAGAAGTAAAAATGTATATAATTTTTTTTTTGTAGCACATGACGCTCTTAGACCCATCCTTCTCTCTCTCTCTCTCTCTCTCTCTCTCTCTCTCTCTCTCTCTCTCTCTCTCTCTCTCTCTCTCTGGTTTGGCCGAGTTTGTTCTTTTTAAAGATGAAGCATCTCTTCAAATCATGTTTTTCCCTGAATTCCATTTCATTATATTGTATGTTTCTTTATATATTTCTTTATGTGTCAATTTCTACTTTCATAAAAGTGAGGTGCACAACTTGTGGGCACTAAGAGAGATGGAATAACTACAAAGTTTGCCTTATGTGTTGTTTGTTCAACCACATTTTTAAGGCGAACCACTCCCTTTGCTAGTGACGAAAAAACACAACGAAGATCCCTAAAGCTATCAGCTGAAACAGTAGGCATATTCAGCCTACGCATGAAAAAAAAAACAGCAGTAACAACTTGTTTCCATCATACACACGTAACCTCCTAAAGGTATAACCAATCCCTGCCCTGGAATACTAATATGCTGCACAAAAACTCAGAGAGAGAGAGAGAGAGAGAGAGAGAGTATGTATTTGTAATACCTCACAACTTACCATCATAGCCACGTGTTAGGCCTAAATGGCAATAAACAATTAAACACTCAGCTATGATGGCGATTGCGGGTCTATTGAGTTCCTGTGAACGTGTTCGTACGTACATAACTTGTATGGCCGGGGACAGATTTATATCTCTCTTCATGGTTGAGACGTTAGCATCACCCATCTGATATACTGGGTGTGGATTCGAATCCTGCCATAGGCATTACAATTTCTTCTTTTTCTTCTTCATTAGATCTTAGGCATTTTACTGACAACGATAACTAAAAGTGTGAAAGGTACAGGATAATAGAAAAACAAAACAGGCTGGCCAATTCAGTGGTTACAGGTGGCAGACACACTGAAAATAATTGGGATTTATCATGGAAATGATTCCCTACCTGGTCACGGTTGGAAGGAAGAGATAAATAAGGTAAGTATTGCCATAAACATGATGAGTGCTAGGAAATTATTACTGTTTAAAAAATGAATTGTACTAAATATATTATTGTTGTCAAAAAGCATGGTATTTAGCGCACAATTCCCCACCTTATCTGGAAAATGTAAAAGGTTTAATCGCTAGTGCTTATAAATACGTATATTTGGAGTGGACTGAATGACCAGGTAATAATGGATGAACTTTGTGTTTAAATAAAGAAAAGGTGGCTTGGTATAATTGATGTACGAGTAAAAATTCCAGCAACATTCTCTAGAAGCGTTCTAAAAGATATAAAAGGAAATGTTGGCCTATAAGCAGGTACTACTGTACTAATATGCGGCCGAGTTATTTATTGGATTTGAAGCCTATGAAGGTGATGTCTTATACTTCAAATGTTTATAATTCAGTCGCAATAGAGGGTGTTGAAAAATGATAAAAAACAAAAAAAATTTCCCGGGCATCAGCGATCAAGAGATGTACATACTGCACTTACACCATTGGTGAAACCACAGGTGGAAGACTTGTGCCCTTTATCCAATTGGAAATAGATATGGAAGAGATTACAAACCTTTGTTATATAGTGAGTTTTTACGTAAACTGTTACATGGAGTTCTAGCGACTAATCTTAAATTACAAATTTTGAAGATAAAAGATAATAATTTATGTTAAATGTGTGGGGGAAGTAGAGTATCCAGTACATATCTTTTATACTTCTGTAAAGAAATTTTAAACCAATGCGTACTATGTATTTTCAAAAAGTTCTCTTCGATATATGTGGATTAAATACACAAAGTTTTATAATGTAGGCTATGTACTTAGACTTCAGTTGTGATACGAAACAGATGAAGCATAATAGTACACTGATATTAGTAGCGGGATATCTGTATGTGGTCTGTAGATAAGAGCTATTTCAATCCTTAACATGTAAATAGTCATACGATAGGTGGCGAATGAAGAATGTCTATAAAGATATGATACTGGATCTTTTCCTACCTTTATCATTTCTAATGGGAAACCTAGCCACCTGGGGGGGCAACCAAGTCCTTATGGGTGCCGGTCCCAAGCCCGGATAAATAGGAGGGTTAGTGTCAGGAAGGGCATCCGGCTGTAAAAATCTGTGCCAAAACCAAAAATGGAATGAGCCGAAATATGGAAAGAGGTAATGCTAGGGCGTACTCCGTAAACGACGCACAGAGACATCGCCCTAACTCTGTGGTAAGGCGAGGCTACTGCATCAGGAGCGGGTGCAGCTAAAGAAGCGAGCTCACATTGGGTTCAGAGTATGTCAGCTAAATGTGGGTCCATGACTGGGAGAGGTAGAGAATTGGCTGACTTGATGAGAGAAAAGAAAGTAGATGTTGTGTGTGTGCAAGAAACGCGGTGGAAAGGAATAAGCTAAAGAGTTGGGAGATGGATATAAGCTATATTACAGTGGAGCAAATAAACAAGGTAGAAATGGAGTTGGCATAGTACTGTCTAGTGAACTAAAGAAACTCGGTAATAGAAGTGCATAGAAAGAATGACCGTATCATCAGATTGAAGATATGTTATGGAGGAGAGATTCTGAATATTATAAGCGCATATGCACCACAAGTTGGTTGCACAGAAGAAGAGAAGGGAAATTTCTGGAGAGACATGGATGGAATAATGCAAGAACTGGAAGAGCATGAGAGGGTGATAGTTGGGGCAGATTTGAATGGCCATGTCGGAAGTGAAAATGAGGCGATTGGGCGGGTGCATGGGGGCCATGGAATTGGGGAGAGAAACCCAGAAGGAGGAGAGTGTAGTGGACTTTGCTGTGTCATTCGACATGGCAATAGTAAACACATTTTTTGAGAAGAAAAGGAACACCTAATAACATATAGGAGTGGGGGAAGATTCTCCCAGAGACTATTTCTTGTATAAAAGGATAAATCTGGTGGAGGTCAAGAACTGCAAAGTTATTCAGGCGACCATGTAGCCCACCAACACAGGCTGCTATGTATGGACTTGAAGTTGAAAAGGGAAAGAAAAACCAAAGCTAAAGGGATAAGGAAAATTAAATGGTACGAATTACAGAAGGAAGGGGATAAGAAGAGAGAGTTTAAGAGGAGGGTTTTGGAGGATATTGATATAGGATTGAAGATGTTCAAGAATGGTGGGCACGAAATGCAGCAGTAATAAGAAGGCATGGAAAGGAGCTGCTAGGAGAGACATCTGGTATCATATGGGAAGAAAAGGATAGTTGGTGGTGGGATGAAGACATTGAGAAAGTAGTAAAAGATAAGAAGGAGGCAAAGAAAAGATGGGAAGAGTCACAGTCAGTGGAAGACAGAAATAGGTACAGAGAGAAAAACAAGGTGGTGGTAAAAAGGTGGTAGCCCAAGCTAAAGCAAAGTCGTATGATGATGTGTATAATGAGCTGGGGACAAAGGAAGGATTAAAGAAGATGATGAAGCTATCAAAGGCTAGAAATAAGAGCACCAAAGATATACACACATCAAACAAATAAAGAATCAAGAGGGTGTAGTGCTTAGGAAAAGGAGGAAGACATTGTGAAGAGATGGAAAGAATATTTCGAACAGTTGTTAAATGAAGAAAATAATAGACTAATAGAGAGGATGGGCGGGCAAGTGAACATTGGCATGGTAATGAGGTTTTCTAGGTGCAAAGAGGTACTAATGCACTGAAGAAGATGAAGAATGGGAAGGCAACCGGACCAGACATGATCCCGGTGGAGGCATGGAAAGCATTAGGAGATGAAGGAGTGGATATACTGTACGATCTTATGATAAAGATCCTTGAACAGGAAAAGATACCAAAGAGTGGCGTGGGAGTATATTGATCCAATTTTTAAAGGGAAAGGCGATGTCCAAGAGTGTGGTAATTATAGGGGCATTAAATTGATGTCCCACACTTTGAAGATACTGGAAAGGGATGATAGATGCTAGACTGAGAGAAGAAGTACAAATAGGTAAAGAGCAGATGGGATTTATGAAGGGAGGGGAACAACAGATGGTATATTTTGTCTGAGGCAAATAATGGAGAAATTCGGGGAAAGACAAAGGGACCTACCATATGGTTATTCTTGACCTTGAAAAGGCTTATGACAGAGTCCCGAGACAAGAGGTATGGAGGAGCCTGAGGGAGAAGATGGTGCCAGAGAAGTATGTGCGATTGATACAAGAGATGTACCGGAATGTATTTACCAGAGTGAGGAGCAGTGTTGGGGAGACAGAAGGTTTTGAGGTGAGAGTAGGATTACACCAGGGTCGGCTCTGAGCCCATTCATCTTTAACATAGTGATGGATGTTATAATAGAGGAAGTAAGGGAGACAGTACCATGGAACATATTGTATGCGGATGATATTGTTCTGTGTGCAGAGAGCAGGGTGGAAGATCTGGAAGTGAAATTGGAAAGATGGAGACCAAGTACTGGAGGAAAGAGGAATGGAGAATAGTAGATCCAAAGACAGAATATATGTGTACCACCACTGAGGGGATGATAGAGAAAGTATTCAGCTTGGTGGAGAGCAAATAAGGAGAGTTGATAAGTTTAAGTATTTGGGATCTTTTGTTAATGCTGGAGGAAGTATGGAAGAAGAAGTAAAACATCGGGTACAGGCAGGCTGGAACAACGGAGAGCGGCCTCGGGAGTTCTTTGTGACAAAAGAGTGCCGCTTAGGTTAAAAGGAAAGTTTCACAAGACGGTGGTAAGAACAGCAATGCTGTATGGTACGGAAACAGCAAGCATGAGAAAAGCAGAGCAGAAGAAGATGGATGTGGCAGAAATAAGAATGCTTAGGTGGATGTCTGGGGGTAACAAGAGTGGATAGGATCAGAAATGACTACATAAGGGGGTCAACTAAGGTGGTGGAAGTATCAAAGAAAGTGCAGGAGGGGAGGCTGAGAGGTATGGACACCTGTTGAGGAGAGATGAGGACCACGCTGGGAGACTACTATGGGAGTGGAGGTGCAAGGAAGAAGAAAGAGAGGGAGACCAAGAAAGAGATGGAAGGACTGTGTGAGAGGAGATTACATGAGAAGGGAATTGATGAGGCAGAAGCGCAAGATAGAAATAGATGGAAACGGCTCATCCGAAACGGCGACCCCATATAAAAATGGGAAAAAGCTGGGAAGAAGAAGAAGAGATCATTTCTAAGGGATGGGATAAAGTAGTCAACTTACATGTTACCAGTAAACTGTCAGAAGTGTGAAAAAAATGATGTCAAAAGTAATAGTTCAGGTTTCTTGTGCATTTTATATACGAGGTATCAAACAACTATGGATATAAGTTTGAGGAGTATATGCATAAATATATACTATATATCTAAAATACGCATAAAATCTGATTATATAGTACTTTATTAATAATAAAAAAAGGAAATTCTATATACTATTTATTCCAGGCTGAAAGCAATAAATGATTAAACCCACTAGTCAATGATGGTGAGGATGGATCTATTCCAGGTCTAGTATAGTGTACCTGAATTAGACAGATATGCTCGTATTTTTGCATGAGCCAGAATCTGCTACAGAAGCTATAACTTCTTAACTTGGTTCTTCAATCGGAAGAAGTTAAGAGGTTATTATGGTCATTACCAATATCTAGCGGAGATGTCTATAACAAAAAGAAAAAATAGACATGAAAGGTTACACGCTTTCCTGGACTAACAATCCTCATTGTACTCCACGGATACTTGACAATGAAGACTGTTATAAAAAATAACCCACTTTTTTTTTTTAAATAACTATCTTCATTAGATACCATCCAGTTTTCAATGACCTCCTCTTAATATATGTCTGTATATATATATATATATATATATATCCATATATATATATATATATATATATATATATTATAATTCACACACGCAGGTATATACACATATTTATATAATGGATTATAGCTTTAATATTAAACTTAAAACAGCATATTAAAGAGTACTTTAACCTGTATGCAATATATATATATATATATATATATATATATATATATATATATATATATATATATATATGCGTTTGTGATTTTGCGTGTCAGTGTGTTTTACTATTCAAGTAGTGTCCCTAACAGGAGGTGGTTCCAGAGGAAAAATAATAAAATATCATAAAGCCATGAATGCCGTTAGCACGAGTGAAGGGAAAAGGAAAGGGGATGATTCACACAGGAATATGTGAAAGTATTAGGAAGCGAGCATAACACAAGATGACTTCTAGAGCACCTGACACTTGGTACAAAGACATAAAAAGTTCGGAGGAGTTTACGGAAGAAAAAAAAATCGGATTGTTCAGTCAACGCTTCCAAATGGATGTAAAGTATGGCTCCTGAAGGCAATTAAAAGTGGAAACTTTTTACTAGTTTAAGTTAAGTACGAAGGGGCAAAAGGTTAAGAAACTTGGAGGTGTATGTGGTAAACGAGTTAATATTGTTAAACAGACGAACTGTGTACTTGTGTGGCTGGGTTCGGAGGAGAAAATGGGAGAGGATCTGATTTGTGAAATGGGAGGAGACAAAATATTGGGTTTCAGAAGTAGCAGAGGAAGTGGGGCAGACAGGCCACCTTCCTATCCTGAAAGCAGTACAGAGAATAGTAGCTACAACAGAGGGTCAACAATGTGGAATATTCTTTTGTAAGAAGTGGCATATACTGTAGCAGTTTTTTGTTCATTCTTCATTGCATGTGCCAGTGCCTGTCTTGTTTTTCTCTGGTGGCATCCTTTTAACAGAGAAACCCGCTAACTGGTGAAATGTGAGCTTATTGTTTGAGCCACACCATAAGAATAAACATTAGAAAGGGTGCTAGTGCATTCTTTAGCAGCCAAAAAGTCAGAATCAGAGAGAGAGAGAGAGAGAGAGAGAGAGAGAGAGAGAGAGAGAGAGAGTACAATATTGCTTTCTAAAGCCATGAAATTACCATTCGAGCTTATAACGAGAAAATCTCTCACGAAGCAGGTATGTACATAAAATCATAATATTACTGAGGTGAATAGTGACACTCAACATACAGCGATACAGACGAATCCGCCAGCTGAAAGGCCTATCACTGTGAGAGAGACGCATCCTTGGAGGAATAACCATTATTCCTCCAAGGACACATCACGGCGTCTACAGCTTCTTATACTCAGTTTTCATTTGCGCAGGAGGAATCGATATCACCATTCATCCTTCAAGGTAGAAACATCCAAATTTTCCATTCTTAGAAACGGGACCTCCGAACGTCCAAACGCTACGTAAAGAAAAATAATATTGCTTGCCTTCTTACATCTGTTCTATTAGTCTTTATTCTTTAAGGATCGCTCATCCGTTATCCATTCGGCTAATAGCTGTGAATCTTAGATTAGAACACAGCAAAAAGCAAGGAACTTTCAACCAAGCCTCGCCTTTCTATCCTCCAGCAATTAACCATGTAGGAAGTGACCCATTCACTATCCCATAACCTAGCAACAACAACAAGTACCAAAAGCAGGTTAGCAACAAGGCTCCGTAAGCGGAGAGAACTTTTTCGAGGCAGCAAGCAAGAGGCATAGAGAGCTACAGCTGATGTACCGCATAACCCCAAGGTAGAGGAGACTCCTACCTACGTCCTATCCCTTCTCACATCCTCCCTTCCTCTGGAGACCGTTCCCTTCTCACCACCACTAACCGATGGAGCACCCCCCCTCCCCCCTCCAAAGGTCTCTCTCCCTCTCTCTCTCTCTCTCTCTCTTTCTCTCTTCCCCCACCTCCCACCCAACCACCCCAAATCCCCTTCTTTCTCCGTGCCGGCTTCGTCCTCTCAGCAGCCCCTCCAGTTCCTCACGTGACCCCCACGCAACCAACATTCCCGCCAGCCTTCGTTCAAGCTCTAGGCCCCAAGAGCGACAACCCCCTCCCCCCCTCCCCTTCCCCTTCCTATTGCCCAACTACCTCCATGGGTCCGTGAGGGAAAAGGGGGAGAAGGAATAGAGACAAAGGGTCACTGAGAACACAGCGAGGAAAAAAAAAAAAAGCAGATTTCTGTGATGAACATCTGTTCCAGCTGTAGACCCATTTATATGCCGGTAGACTTGAAAAACTTTCGTTGCACATGTCAGAAAAAGAGACATAAAAGGAAATCATTTTCTGAATGAGAAAGAAATATATTTGGGTTAGATTTTTCGTTGAGAATAAGTTAAAGATGATTTTCTTTTCATCTAAGCGAGACATAGTTGCAGTGGCATATTTCTAATCCATGATGAATTAAAAGGATTTCGGTCATAGAGAGAGAAAGAGAGAGAGACAGAGAGAGAGAGAGAGAGAGAGAGAGAAGGGGGTACAGCATTCAGTGGGAATGCTTTAATTTTGCGAGACAAAATCCTTATTACCGAAAGAACAGAAATATCAATCTTAATATGTCATATTTCCATTCATTCATTTGAAAAGAATAATCTTTTAAACAGTTATAACGAAATTTTCTTAACAGGAACACATCACGGACAAGGAAATGCAAACACACCCTCACAACAAACTTAAGAATGAATCTTGTGTACAGGAACTTAGACAGTGACTCAAACAAAACCTACACGTATCGGGGAGATTTTGGGTATGTAAGCTACAAACTGGCACTCAATTTTGTTTTACCATCATCCAACAACTTAGTAATATTCTACAATTAACAGAAGCCACACCCTTCAGTATATATTCCAACTTACTGAATTTCATTTATACGACAAGTAACCCTTTCATTTCAACTTTTCCCTCTTTCAATGATTCTTACCTTTTCACCGGCCTACAGCTTCTCTTCCTTTATCTCCCCAGTTACACTATCATGAGCACTGGTCACTACTCCACATACCACTTAAAACTCCAACTCCACATTTTCTACAAGCCTACATTAAGCTACAGTATTTTTTTTCTGAATTCCCTCAAATCGCCATATCCATATACTGATAGTATTCAACATTGCCTACATAAATCACCCACATACATCTACATCTTTAAACAGGTGGCAGATTTATGATGAAAAATTCCTGCCACCTTAAACTACCGTCGATTCCATAAATAAACATATTAAATTTTCATTTTGCAGTTCACGTAATCTGATCGTTCTTCAGGTCCATGTGGATCACATACAGTTTTCCTGTAAACCCCAACGTCTCCACTTACTGACCATACCGTTCCCTGACATACATAATCTGTGGACATGAAATCCTTCCAAGCTACTATACAAAGATACCCAATAACTCAGTTTATAGGAGACACTGGCACATAATACTGGGATATTAACATTTGTATCCCAACATTTTTTTCCCTTATGTATTATTCAAGTCTCAGCGGCCAGAAACAAAGCCTTATGATTTGAAATATTTAAAACAACACTAGCCTTCCCTTACGAACGTTCCGTTCGAGGCCAGTGATTTCTTAACCCTTCCGAGCAACTCCTCGGATACATCGGTTCCTTTACATTTACCTTTAGTAAACATTCGTCAAACGAGCTAGACATGAGGTTCTAAGGCTCTCTTTCAGAGAGATGAAGCAGAAGCACTTAAGTAAAAATATGAGAATTTTATGTATGGAAGTCAAGATGCCTCGAGCAAGGACAGTGAAACGACAGACGGTAGGCCGCGGGTCTCCCCACCCCCCGAGATCCTGCCACCAAAGGCTACTCGTCCTCGGGCCATCCTCGCAGTGGCTTTTTGTCGCAGGACTATGGATAAATATATTAAGAAAGTATGAGGGAAGGATTGGAAATGTTACAGATTGTAATAGTGATGCAACACAGAAAAATCCATAATTCATTATAAGAAAATGAAGACTGGAAAATTCATATAATGCAAAAGAGGGGACCACATAAAATCCCTAGGCTAACAGAAGAAAGGGAATGTTGGAAAATTTAACACTAAAAATAGAGTGAGAACAAACAAAAGCCCTAAATCGGAAGAATTACCAGGGACGCTTGGCAAGGAAGCTTGGACATAGTAAATACTTTGATAGGGAGGAGAGAGAAAATCCATACGCAGTCTTCCTTCAGTGACAACATGAGATATAGGATATTAAAAATGCACTTTATATTCCCGTTTGATACACCTATTACCAAGATTCGTTTCTGCACAATAAATAATAATTTAGAAATTCTATTTAGGCTTGCTTGATTCAAGGGGATGACGTCGTTTGTTGAAAATCCTTCAAACGTTATATCTCGTGTTAGCAAGAATAAAACCGAATCCGTAGTCATTTAAAAATACACTGACAAAATATCGGTCACGAATATCCACCATCTCTTTGGGAACTAAATAGAAATATTAAAATAGGCGTTATAAATGAAACACTGGACTACATAGAAAGTGGAAGGCTGTAGCCTTCTGGTACCCCCTAAGTTACTCCGAAGGAGGACAAGGTGCATGCAAGTGCGCGTGATAGCGTGAGTGCATCATTCAAATAGTTAAGTAATGTTTAACCAAGTCAGTAATTGGCTGGGTGACCAGAATGCGTTCGGTGCTTACTGCGCGATCTCCAGTGATAAGGTAATTTATGTTAACAAGAATAATTAACTGTAAAATACCAAAATATATCTATTCATTTTGATTTATACAAACTTTATGGATACTGTTCATCTTAATGGGAGGTGACTAAAACTACGTAATATTTACTTATAATAATGGTGATAATATTTAGAAACCTGATAACTGCATAACACAACTACAGTAAATAAGTCTTGTTACATTTGTCATTAAAGGTAAGTAAGAAGACAACAGTAATGTTTACACAGAATTGACCTCCCGTTTTCTTTCCATCCCAAAAACAGACCTTTCCACCTGAACCGCCACTCATCTCAACATAATTAATTATTATGTCTTATTATTTTACTGAAGTTTTCAGTGTTTCCCAACATTTGTCATTTTCGATGGGTAATTCTCAAACATGTGGTACTGTTCATCTACTTTTTCCTAACGACTGGTTTCTTTTAACACCAGTAATGCAGTTCAAAATGATAAAAGGTTTGTCTTTATCATATAAGGATAAAAAAAATAAAAAAGTGCTAACTGACACTGAAATGTTTAAACTAAACTACTAGAAATGTGATGGATTCAATATGATTAGATTTATAGAATAAACATCAAACCGTTTAGTTGGATAACGATAATACTATGATCATTACGATAAGGATATCATCAATAATTATGATAAAAACACCTTGGAAAAAAAAAAAAAACACTGACTTCCGCTAAAAAAAAAAATGATAACGCTTAAATACAACCAGTGCTACGCATAATGAGCTTCCAAAGGTGAACACAACCCATGTGCACATCGTCTAATTCGAAACTACACATAAGAGTCGAATTTCAGAAGCATCTTCTTAGGCCTAAAGTGACTTAGGCTTATGCCTAACTCAACTTTTCCTTTTCACTGAAACACGCAAACTTCTACTTTAGACCTCCCGTTCACATTAACATCTCTTTTACTTTAGAAAGAAAATCCATTTCCTATTCACAGGGTGTTCCTCGCAGCTCAAGACAGGGAGACAATACGGTGATGGTACTACATGGGAACAGCAAATCTAGATCGAGTACCTGTAAGTTATTTCTTGCGGATTTACTAAATGGAAAGAGAAAGCAGAGTGGAATAGTTCTGTGAGGTTGATCCATAAAGCTTTCAATACGAAGAGGGTAAAGTGAATGACATACCAGAAGCTGATGTAGTCATGAATGAACTCACCCATTTTCAAGAGGATCAATAAAATAAATAAATAAATAAATAAAAACTTGAAAGACGGAAATCACCAGGTGCAATTCAGGTGATTTTCATCAAAGGGACTTTTTCAAAAAGTCACAATTTAGAAAACCGTTTTTCGTCGTTTTATTTTATTTTATTTTTAAATCGACACATTCAGAATTTAGGAAAGCTTCAGGTTACGAGACCCTCGCTTCTGCCTCCGACAAAGCAGCAGAATATCTCTGCTACCGAAGCCAAGATAAGACGCACAGGAGGCTACAGATGCTATCAAGTCAGCCTCTTAAGAGGAAAAACAAGACATCGATTTGAGAACACCAAAGGAGCATCAAAAACCACAAGTATCAATTTATAGTCCTATATGAGTGATCGAAACGAAATCAAATTTGCTAATGGAACTAACAACCCTCAGAGTTGGGGCAAACTGAAACCCTCAAATCCATCGTTAACGGTAATTCAAACATCACCAAATCGAAGTAATTATAAGGAATTCGCATACCACTAGCCAGGTAGGAACTCCGTCTTGACTTGAGTGAAGCTCTGCTTTTGCCTGAGCTGAATACGATCCACGGCAATTGGCTAAATCGTTAAATCATATTACTTGACTTGAACAGAGTGCTGTGTGAGTTGAGACAGTTTTCTGTAGTGACTGAATTACAAGCATCTCTTGCTTTACATAATATATTTACGGAAAAAAAATTCCAGAAAGCCCCCTGTGAACCATATCTTCCCTAAAGAAGCTGTAATTCTATAGAACGCACTAAACATTATTATTTTATTATTATTATGGGAACAGTTTACGTGGCCTGCCTTGGCATAGGCCTGAATAACAGCCTTCCTTAGAAATATGAAGGCGGATAGGCCTAAGTTGTAGAAGAGGAACATTAACACATATACGACCAGGGAATCTTTATTTATAGGCCTATTTTTCCCCCTACAATATAGTACAAAGCATTTGAGATGCAAAATGGCGAAAACAACAAAAATGTATGACTTATGAAACATGACTACAAGTAAAATGGTCTGTTATATGCGAAGAGAGAGAGAGAGAGAGAGAGAGAGAGAACTTGGCGGGGAGGGGGCTTCACATTCGGCCTAGGAAAGAGGGGGAGGGACACATTGGCATTCGCCCTATATTGGAGAGAGAGAGAGAGAGAGAGAGAGAGAGAGAGAGAGAGAGAGAGAGAGAGAGAGAGAGAGTCCAACGTCAAGCGGAAGTAAGATACGATTACAAAGACCCAGAATGAATATAGCATAATCTACTTATCTTCTATTTCCGTAATGGACTTGGCAATCCTCTGTATAGGCACAAAGATTGCAAGGCGTACCTTGGTACGGACAGAAACGTATGTATGAAAGATTCACAAGAATGATACACAGGCTACAGACTCTATTCACAAAAGGAAGATGTTTGCAAGAATACATGAAAAGCAGAGATATACATGAATAAAAGGAATGCAGATGTTTAAGAATAAAAGGTTTTCTTATACGTACATCCGAAGACCAAACAGCAGAAATCAAATGTAAAAAAGGCACCTTTCTACGCGAATGGGAACAGAAGAACCTTAAACTGTGTAATTAATATATATAATATATATATATATATATATATATATATATATATATGTGTGTGTGTGTGTGTGTGTGTGTGTGTATATATATATATATATATATATATATATATATATATATATATATATATATATGATATATACATATGCACTTACGCACAAATGAATACAAGAAACGGAAATTCTACACATACAAAGCAATCGTATATGTAAGTGTAGTTACATACGAAAATATATTAGTAGATCTGAGGCAAATACTGAAGACTGTTCTAGACTGACGAATCCCTGTCCCCCATAAGACTGGCTTCAATTAAAGTAAAAAGTGAAGGGTATTATAAATCCACGATAAACCATCTACACACCCAAAGCTTGAAATCAACTGACAGCTAAAATGAAAGAAAAGTAAACATACAAGAAAAAGAAGTACATATCAGAAATGCGGCCTGAAACATTTCGTGATTCTAACAGAAATGCGGCCTAAAACATTTCGTGATTGAGTGGCGGCAATAAGTGGGAAAAGGGGGGGAGGCCTAAGACGTAACTTACACATTTTGTGTTTCTTCTCACGAAGTGACTTTTAATATGTAACTACAAGTGAAAGCTACGCTACATTCTATGAAGTAGTACAAAATCTTAACATTCGAGCCACCACAACAGAACAAAAGTATTACATATATATATATATATATATATATATATATATATATATATATATATATATATATATATATATATATAAACATGACTCATGAGAGAGAGAGAGAGAGAGAGAGAGAGAGAGAGAGAACCGGGAGAGAGAGAGAGAGAGAGAGAGAGAGAGAGATTGGGTGTACTAGTTGACAGAAAGCATTTGGCAGTATTTCGCAAAACCTTCCATCAAAATACTGGTCCGAATTCAGACTTCAATAGGGCAAACCCTTAGATCTTATTTCTTTTCTCATTTACATTTCTGAAAAGAAAAAGAGAGTAAAGTGGCAGTGGAGGACTGATTTCCTCGTTTTCCAGAAATCGCATATTTAACTAGCATATGTCCACTAAGACTAGCAGAAATCAATATTCCATGTCAGACAGCCAAACAGCACTAACTTATAAGAAAATATACTGTAAATATTACTTACAACACAGTGTGCAAATTACAGACAACTGGGGTCTATGGCTTTCACATTTTATATGTACCTACAGCCTAAGTAACGAATAGGCCTTTAATACAAATAATAGAAATTATAAAACCAATGACAATTAGATTAACAATATATGTAGAATCTATTGGTTATTTTTACCAGATACATATGTAAATTACAATAGCCACAATGCCCTCTTGACGTCTCAAATTGAAAATATACTGGTTTCCAACTGTTGGAATAAGGGAAGGGTAGGTTGATCAGTTCCTAAAAAAAGGAGCAGAGAGAGAGAGAGAGAGAGAGAGAGAGAGAGAGAGAGAGAGAGAGAGAGAGAGAGAGAACATACGTATCATCGGCCGCACCTTCTCCCTACCTATGGAGCACGTGAAGAACTATATGAGAGCGGGAGCATGCGCTTATGTGTAAGCATATGCGTATGTGTGTAGGCGTTCGGCCGGGCGTAAGTGGCACAACCCGGCAGCAGAGCCAAGGTCAAACAGTTCGTCCTAAGAACCACCGTTAGAAGCTCGGTGATCCCAGTGACCTAAGACGTAAATTATCGATTTAAACTAGACCTAACTGCCAGAATCTCTCTCTCTCTCTCTCTCTCTCTCTCTCTCATGCGACAGTGAAGACCTGCAAACGTCTTCCAATCTCGCCTTCTTTTCACTTCTCTCAGACTTCCTCAGGTAGTTGCGATTTATGTTTCATTCGTAGGCCGACTGGACAGGCGATTCAAGGTCCTTAAGATGCCCAAATAAGGGGGGAATAAGAAGAGAAGTGGGGGACTTGACCCGTAAGAGCGACAAAATCCTTCTCAACAGAAGAAATGACTTTGGAAAGGGGAAAACGGAATCGAGGATAGAATTCCTGAGACAGGTGTCAAGGCGATATGTCAAGGGATAATAGATGGTCAGGGGAATCATACATTATTGCAACAAGCCAATATGATATGTTGAAAGGAATGAGTATAATATGGAACAACGTAGAAATCAATGAATTTGCCAAACAAGCTTCCACAGAATACAATACCCACAAACAAAAACACCGGAAAAAGAAAATTGAATATAAATAAAAAATCTTTCTTCATTAAATCTATACATACATACATACATACATACTACATACATACACACACACACGCATATATATATATATATATATATATATATATATATATATATATATAGTATGTATATAGTTCCTCGCTGGACGAGTGGCTTTCGCGCTCGGCTGCCAATCCGGTGGTCCGAACTTCGATTCCCGGCTCTGGCAACGCGGAATCAGAGGAATTTATTTCGGGTGATAGAAATTCATTTCTCCATATAGTGTGGTTCGAATCCCACAATAATCTGCAGGTCCCGTTGCTAGGTGACCAATTGGTTCCTAGCCACGTAAAAATATCTAATCCTTCGGGCCAGCCCTAGGAGAGCTGTTAATCAGCTCAGTGGTCTCGTGAAACTAAGGTATATTTAACTTCTATATATATATATATCTATATATATATATATATATATATATATATATATATATATATATATATTTAAAGAAATAAAAATAAATACAATTTCATATATAAATGAACATATAACAACAAAATGGGTAATAAAAAAAATCTAAGCTAAAATATCGTTTACTGGAGCGTAGCCTCTAGAAAGGAAACTGAACTAGACTGTGAAGGCATCACAACACAGAGGCTGTGGTTAAACGTCACCTCTAAATGTAACGTAACTGGCTGTGAAGCCTAAAATGACCCAGCAGCATAAACATGAGGCAACTAAGAAAATAAAAATTAACTGAAAAAATGAAAAAAGGGAGATAAGAAAATAAGCAAAAAATATAAAAAAACTCAAACTAATCAGTAATATATACGTAGTACTCGTGTGAACAGTACAGAGGCAGGTCGATTGATCAGGTAAATATATATATATATATATATATATATATATATTATATATATATATATATATATATATAGATATCGTGTGTGTGTGTGTGTGTTTGTGCGTGTATGAAGTAAGTTAGAATATCCATAAACACTGTTTGTGCGACAAGACTTCAGGAATTATGATCACTGGTGGTTGTCAAAAATGATCAGGGTTGCAAAAGTGTGTTAATCAGAAATATATGGATTTGGCGTGCTATTCGTGTTTTTTTTAGGTCTTTTCAAATTTATACTCACTGACAGTCCACACTAAATGATATTCAAATATATGTTTAAATATAAAGGTGTGAATGTGTGCGCTTGCTTGCTTGTGTCCGGTTCACATAGTTATTTAACCTTGGGTGCAGGCAGCGGGGCAACTGACTGAGAAATTTAGTGAATCAATCTCCTCATTGTTATCACAACTACAAGACAAAACTGGTACTGAATTCAGTGATGAAGTCATCTCATGCGCACCAGAGGCTAAGAATACCAAACACTTTTTCTGAGCGTCAGAAACATGTCAGAGCAAAATAAAATCACAATAAAAAAACAACGAAAAACAGATCTGATGTTACTAAAGAATGCTTGAAGGGGACTTCCGCAAGTGATTCGTATCATCCTTTTAATCATTAATTAGAAGAATAAAGATATATTTTATCCTCATATTTGTATTATATGTATGTATGTATGTATGTATGTATGTATGATATATATAATATATATATATATATATATATATATATATTAAACATGACTTATGAGAGAGAGAGAGAGAGAGAGAGAGAGAGAGAGAGAGAGAGAGGAGAGAGAGAGATTGGGTGTACTAGTTGACAGAAAGCATTTGGCAGTATTTCGCCAAACCTTCCATCAAAATACTGGTCCGAATTCAGACTTCAATAAGGCAACCCTTAGATCTTATTTCTTTTCTAATTTACAAAAAAAAAAAAAAAAAAAAAGAGAGAGAGAAAATTGGCAGTGGAGGACTGATTTCCTCGTTTTCCAGAAATCGCCTATTTAACTAGCATATGTCCACTAAGACTAGCAGAAATCAATATTCCATGTCAGACAGCCAAACAGCACTAACTTATAAGAAAATATACACTGTATATATAACTTACAACACAGTGTGCAAATTACAGACAACTGGGGTCTATGGCTTTCACATTTTATATGTACCTACAGCCTAAGTAACAAATAGGCCTTTAATACAAATAATAGAAATCATAAAACCAATGACAATTAGGGATAAGGGAAGGGTAGGTTGGTCAGTTCCTAAAAAAAGGAGCAGAGAGAGAGAGAGAGAGAGAGAGAGAGAGAGAGAGAGAGAAACATACATGTCATCGGCCGCACCTTTTCCCTACCTATGGAGCACGTGAAGAACTATATGAGAGAGGGAGCATGCGCTTATGTGTATGCATATGCGTATGTGTGTAGGCGTTCGGCCGGGCGTAAGTGGCACAACCCGGCAGCAGAGCCAAGGTCAAACAGTTCGTCTTAAGAACCACCGTTAGAAGCTCGGTGATCCCAGTGACCTAAGACGTAAATTATCGATTTAAACTAGACCTAACTGCCAGAATCTCTCTCTCTCTCTCTCTCTCTCTCTCTCATGCGGCAGTGAAGACCTGCAAACGTCTTCCAATCTCGCCTTCTTTTCACTTCTCTCAGACTTCCTCAGGTAGTTGCGATTTATTTGCTTCATTCGTAGGCCGACAGGACAGGCGATTCAAGGTCCTTAAGAAGCCCAAATAAGGGGGAAATAAGAAGAGAAGTGGGGACCTTGACCCGTAAGAGCGATAAAATCCCTCTCAACAGAAGAAATGACTTTGGAAAGGGGAAAACGGAATCAAGGAAAGAATTCCGGAGACAGGTGTCAAGGCGGCAATAGATGGTCTGGGGAATCCTACACTTTTACAACAAGCCAATATGAAATGTTGAACATAATGAGTATAATATTATGGAAAAACGTAAAAATAAATGAACTTGCCAAGCAAGCTTCCACAGAATACAATACCCACAAACAAAAACACCGGAAAAAGAAAATTGAATATAAATAACAAAAAATCTTTCTTAATTAAATCTATACACACACACACACAAACTAAACTAAGAAAACAGTTTACAGATAAAACATATTAAAATCGGTATGTGCAAATGAGGTACATATTAACAAAAGTTTGGAAATATGAGAGAATAAGAAATAAAAGAATCTAAGTACTAAATTAACTTTTGCTGAATTAAAATCCCTTTCCTGAATATAAGCTGCACAAAGACTCCGTGATCTGGTTGTCTGCACAACCATGAAATTCGCAACACAAGTACAAAGAGAGCAGAGTGAAAGTGGAAACAGACATTCATAGGATCGATCCTTTTCCTCACCTTCGGGAATATTCCTTCGTATGTGTAAGACTGGTCTTCAGACAAATGGTGTTAAATGGATAAACCACAAGTTAATTACAGAAATGTACAAAAGACATTGAGTGGTACTAAGTTTTTTCTGCGCAATAAAGTTTTCTGTACAACGTATAATGCTGTATAAACCATCACCTCTATGGCTATGACCACCTCCTCAGTTGCTCACCAGAAACGGTAGAGTGAGGGTGCGTCCCATGCCTCCGGAAAGCACTGCTAGATTCACGATCCATGGTTAACTTTAACTTTAAATAAGGAAAAGAAACTACTGAGGCTAGAGGGTTGCAATTTGGTCTTTTTCATGATTGGAGGGGAATTGATCAAAATACCAATTTGCAGCCCTCTAGTCTCATAGGGTGGACAGAATAAAGTGCGGACCGACAGACAAAGCCGGCACAAAGTTTTCTTTTACAGAAAACTAAAATTATGATATAAACCAAATATCTACAAACGTCTACGGAACACACACACAGAATACTGAACCATTGATTCATTAATTATCTTGAAAAGTAAAAAAAATTAATATAGATATTTATTGGACATAAATATAAAATAAATTTAAAATTAATACATCGTCCTAAAACAGACATTTAATTCATACATTCAACAAATTTATTTATAGTATAACCAAAAAAGGAGCGAGCCCTCTTTATAATCACAATCACAAAAATGTTAATATCTATAATAGTATCAGAATTAATATTAGAAATAACAGTAACGTGAATAAAAAAAAAGGTACCTGCTGCTTCTGAATGTCGCTTATATTTATTTTCTCACAATAAATAACTATCCTAAGGGATCCCTATGGTTACAAAGAGTTGAGAATCCATCGAGCAATACTGCGGCAGAGAGAGAGAGAGAGAGAGAGAGAGAGAGAGAGAGAGAGAGAGAGAGAGAGAGAGAGAGAGAGATAAAAAAAACCAAGCTGGGGAGAGTACTTCTTGGAAAATGTTAGCGATGATAGATGGTAATTTTATTCCTCTCTCTCCTTCCCAGAATCAAGATCGGATATTTATAACAGCCGCTGCACTACACAAAACAGGATCATAATTTTCTCCACATAAAGGAACCTTGAACAAAGGCTTCGTGCTGGCATTTAATCATTAATGAAATAATTATTCTCTGTAGTATTCCAGTGATCACGGTAAGGGTACATAAACTGATGTATGCATAAAGTTAGTACTTCATCACGATTTTTAATTTTACTGCTCATACATTTGTATAAAAAATGGCAAAAAGATACCAATATAAAAATTAGCAGATGATCTAGTCAAAATTAAAGAAAATACAAGCACGCAATCTATATAATAATTAAAAAAATATTCAAGCAACAGCAGCGAGGCAAATTTGTTTTCTCTCCACTTGGAAAAACCATCAGCCATAAGTCGTTTAATTGAACTGTAGGGTTTCGGAGGAAGACTCTTCTCTCGGGTTCTTTGATAGCTGTCAGTGAATGTTTTGGTTTCCGCAGCCATCAGACTGCAGCTGGGGCTTTTTTTTATTTCTTTCCACATGGACTTGTGGTCCCTTGTGTCCTAACACTGAAGCTAAGCACCCCATTCATTTCCTGTACAACCGAACTCAGACTTTATTCTCTCCTCAGACAAAACTATATTTCTTTCCCATATAAACATCAATCTACGGGAAAGAAGGGAATAACCAAACTACAAAGTAACAAGAAGCAAGGAGAGCAAGAAGAAAGGAGAGAACACTAAATGCAACTCAGAAGCAGATGATGATAAATTTCTTTAATGGAAAATATTAGCTCAAATTCATTTAACCATTCAAAATTATTTATCCCATTTAACAGAAAACAAAAAGAGGCTACCAAAGCACCAACCGTCCGTTGGTTCCTAAGCGAACTGGTCATTTCACATATATATACCCTGTAGCATTTATATATATAATATATATATATATATATATATATATAGAGAGAGAGAGAGAGAGAGATATAGCTATATAGATATATATATATATATATTATATATATATATATATATATATTAACATAATATATATATATATTATATATATATAATATTATAAATCTTATATATATATATATATATAATGTATGTATGTTGTATGTGTATGCATTTGCGTGCGTGCGTGTGGCAGGTCTATAAATACAAGGGAGATGCCATAAACAAGATAATCTATATGCCTATAAACAGCAAGCTCTGCTCGTCAAAAATAGAGGCGAGGGGCGGAAAGAAGAAGACATCGCTTCACGAGTCCTACACTTCCGCTTCCGGGTGGCCTACAGCACAGCTCTATTCACGCCCCAAATACCTAACGTCATCAAGCGCTTTACACGGAAATACCGAGAGGTCCAGCAGAATTCCTGCACTGAAAAAAAAAATCCTCTTTTAATAGATGCTGTTACATCTCGTGTGACAATGAACACTTCTATCATACCCTGACAGGAGGATAAAAAATTAAAACATTCGTGTTCCTAATGACACAAAATCAAACACTTGTAAAAAAATGACATATTTTGCAAGTATATGATGTTTTCTTAAGAAAAATAAGTAACCTGTTACCAGATGTCGATGTAGAGATTTGTTGGGCATCTTTTTATAAGAAATCAAAATACTCAGAAACTAGAGAAGGACAAATGCACTAAACCGTAATAACGACTGTGCTCATGAAACACACAATAGACAAATGCAAGAATTTTGCCCTGCGAGACACAACAAATACGGCGAGAGTATTAGGAATTCCATTCAAAAATTAAGAATGCTGAAATACATTAACAAAGGACAAAAGAAAGAAACAACGTTATCAGACAATAAGAATAACAAATCTCACTTGTTCAGACAATAATAACAAATTTCAACGTATGGAAAAATATAAGATGTGCGTATTTCTTAAATAATGAATAACTGACAATACTAAATACAAAAATGTTACGAAAACGCAGTTTTTCCAAAATACAGCTTTTATTACCTTTACACGACATGAGCCACAACCTCACGTAAAGAGCAACATAAACGAAGAATGAATCCCAAGGGGATTAATACCGTTTCGCAGCCCAACGGCTAATGTGGAATAAAAATCTTTACTCTTAAAAAGGTCTCTCTTTAAGCCACCGTCTACCGTGACGGCTGGGTATACGGGCATTCAACAACCCATGGCAGCAAGTTTAAAACGAACGAATCATCGAGGTTTCTGTCACGGTTATGCCTCCTTCTCCCTTTCTTCTTCCTTCAAATCTGGAATTGAATTAAGTCATGACACTACCGTTACATCAGCCCTCTCATAAGGAAAAAATATTGAGCCGCTAAGTCAAGATGCCAACCCTGCCTATCAGAGAGAGCCACAAAAGCTAACCACTTATCTCTTCTAGTCTGAAAAAAAAATAAAAATAAAAAAGCGACTTCTGCCGCACACGAAATAAAAAAAAGAGAGAAATTGTATCGCCACGGTATCAAAGAACAACTGGAAAAATTACTTTTAAGCAACCAGGGCGAAAATGACTTCGCTGACGAAAACCTTCAAAATTTGTTATCAGTAAAGGCATAGAAAACAGGCAAAAGAGAATCGTTATTAATGACGTAACGTGTCATCAAAATCCATAAGTCAATAATTGGTAGTTCCGTCATGGGAAGGGTGAGTAGACAAAGACGGCGAGACACGTTTTTTCTCGGTTTCGATCAAATTCTTTATATTCATACCATCCTCTTGTTTCCTGACGGTTATCAAAATTATTGTTGCTATATATCGCGACCATTTCTAAATGAGAAATTTATTGAAAAGATACATAAATTAACTCGATTAAGCAATATATTACCTAGCTTTAACAAGTGCATCAATGAATCATTAATATTAATTTAAGTTTAAACTGAAATAAAAAAAATAAAAAAAAGCACGTGGATGTTGTTATTGTTTTTGGTACACACACACAAACACACACACACACACACACACACACACACACATATATATATATATATATATGTATATGGTATACATATATGTATATATATATATATATATATATCTATATATATATATATATATACAGACAGACACTTATCACATACACAATTCTTCTGTCCAATGGTACAACTACTAGAAAGACATAATTAAAACTGGATATTAACTAGCTCCGGCAGATGCCATCCAGTTAATATATATATATATATATATATATATATATATATATATATATATATATATGTGTGTGTGTGTGTGTGTATGTATGTATGTATGTATGTAGTATGTATGTATGTGTATATATATATATATATATATATATATATATGTATATATATATATAGTGTGTTGTGTGGTGTGTGTGTTGTTGTGTGGTGTGTAAACACAATAAGCAGCAGCTTCTGTTGGCATATGCTGAGTTCAAAGAAAACAAAAATCAGACATCTCTCACTGCCACACTCCCGCTGAATCTAGAGTCAAGAATAAACACCCTGTAGACATAACTTCAGCAACTTTTGGACTTATAAAGTGCAAGAAACTAATACCCCTGATTCAAAAAGAATGCTGTTGGAAAATTCATTGTAATTTTGAGCGCAGTGGCCACGAGCTCATGGGCTACTATGCTTCAAGTACTTTTAAGTGAAAGGCTTAAGGAATGTATTCGACCCCGGAGCAGATGATAGTTTAAATTATGGAAGCAAAAAGGTAGTTTTTGCACGAGTGGGTATTGGTGTATGAAGGTTTGACGACTTTAGGAGAGAGCATACCCAGACATGTAGCAGTCACTGGGCAGAAAGAAAGGTTATTTGATGACTGCGGTACCTCGAGAGACATTAAAGATTTTACTGATTTGAAAGAACTTGTATGTTAACGGAATTTATGAATTGTAGTTCAAA
>NC_087200.1:119147352-119249852 GCF_015104395.2 Macrobrachium nipponense | reverse complement strand
AATATACTAATCATATATATATATATATATATATATATATATATATATATACTATATATATATATATATATATATATATATATATATCTATATATATATATATATATATATATATCCCCGTCTAGAGGTAATTAATAATTCGACAATAATTAATAATGCAAAAACTAGATATAAGAGGAATAGTTTATATACTATATATATATATATATTATATATATCTATATATATATATATATAGTTATATATATACATATATATATATATATATATATATGTATATATATATATATATATATATATATATAGTACTATTATATATAAAGAGAGAGACGAGAGTGAGAGAGAGAGAGAGACGAGAGAGAGAGAGAAACACGAGGCTTATACACTTTGAAACAGTAATAGGTCTGTTTCTGATTTAAAAGCTGTATGCCAGAGAGTTTATTCTTAAGCTGAAAATAAATATTCACAGTAAAAAAAACTTTATTGGTACAGCTTTACTTTAACCAGAAGGTTTCGTCACTAACTGTTCAAAGAAAAAATCAAACCCTTTGGCTGAAATGGAGAAATTTTAAACTCCATACGCCTCAGTAACATTTTCGTGATGATAAAGTCATTAATTAAGAATCTTTTACTCAGATTTGATGCCTAAGAGGGGTAGACCCACAACTGTTTGAATCAACTGAATGTGCATCCTGTATTGTATTTCATAATTCTAAGCAGCCGTTGCATTCAGATGAAGATAGATACTTAATGTTTGCTTTTTCTACTATGGGGTTCAACACCACACAGTTTCATAATTTTTTTTTAATGTTGTGACTAAATCGTATAACTGAACCGATGTAACTTCTAGAAATAAAAAAAAATGGGACTAGTGCTTTTTCTTATTATGTTAGCCGACATCAGTATCACTTCTTGGATTTTTTCTTTTTACTTATCTATTTACCCGTGTTATTTATCTTTTGATATTGTTTCTTTCATACTTTATTCTTGTTTTTTCGACTTCCTTTCCTTTACATTACGGTGCTGCTTTCCCTACAGAGGCCATTGCCTTGTAAGTATTCTGCTTTCCCAACCCCGATTAAAAGTGCGGCTTCCAATACACCTAATAATAAATTTAGTTCCAGATAACGCAATAAGGTTATGTTACGACATTGGAAGTACGACATATGTAACATTTCATGCGATGACTTGCTCATAAGTTTTCAGTGTTTGTGCTGGTAATAACGCAACACAAAAATCAATACATCAGAATTTACTACAGATTTTGTCAAATGAATCAACTGCAAGCAAAAGAAGTCAAGGTCCTATACATAGGGTGAATCTGAAAAGCTGCAAAGCTTTGGGTGCAGAAATAGAGTACTGGTAAGTACTGACCATGGATACTAAGGATTACGTCTTAAACGAAGTCAGTCGGAATAAGAACAATGCAAACCAGAGTTGAAAAATAAGAAGTCTTTTCATACTGATATTCTGGGAACTTATGGCAATCGAGAATAAATATCAGGCTATAATGACTGCCTAGGGGTTACTAAGTCTTCTGAGTAGAAACAGCTTTCTTGTTGTTGAGTGTGTGATACTTAGGTTCGACACTGAATCGACAGGTTATATGGAATATGGGTTGCAATTCATTGAAGTTTGTTACAAATATGTTCATGAAAAATTGAGAGTGAGGGTCCAGGAGAGTGCCTGCGGCAATGATGGTGCCAAATACAGTAACCCGAAAAGTAAGCAGCCAAGATAGTAACCCATGACTTTCGCCAGTGATAGATGATATAAAGCCACATCACATAAATATAATTCTAAATGTCCTACTTCCTCCACATATACCTTATCAAATAAAGCTTTACTAAGTATGCAATATCTCTATAATAAAACAATTTGTATCTGTATTTATTTTTTTGTTCTGGTATCGAACTTCACGTTTAAGCCTACCACCCACCGTCCAGCCCAACGCCAGCAACTCTCACATCAGGCCTCAACATCTACATGCACAACAAAGGTTCTTCAGTCTAATTTGAAAGTATCACTATAATTAGAGTCACGGCTTGCCTTCTCGATCCAGTTCTACAACCACCATTTTTAACGATAAGGGTACACTAAGTAAAAATAGCTTGAGCCATTCATAACACACGAATACAGAAGATAATATTGAAACATTAACTTTTATCTTTTCAGACTGAAGATGAGTTCCAGGAAGGACAAGAATTATAAGGAATGCACAAAAGGACTGAAATTTATAGTATTATTAAATAATGACTCCTAAGCCTAATAAGCTGATATTTACTTCTTTTGTCCCCTAATTAGTAAGCACTGTCATGTTTTATGCTTTATTTTAAAAAGGTATTGGCGGAAAAAGGCAGTCAAGACTATCAAACATAATCTGAAGGTCGTCATTTCTGGTGTTGCTGAAATAAAATAAAGATAACTGTATTACAAGTGCTGGTGATTCAGTTACTGTCCTAACTACAGCTATCCAGTTAACTTAGAATACGTGTTTATAGAGATTATTCTGTTTCTCCATGAGCTCTGTGATTCACATAATTTCCCATTACTTCTCAAAATAAGAGAGAATAATATGTGCACTTTTGGTTTTTGTTATGTTTCAAACTTACACTTGCTGTATAAATTGTTATCACAGTATAGTCAAGAAAGGGACCATGAAGAGCCAAGGAAAAAGAATTGTGAATGACTGCTTTACTTATATTCTTCAAGGAAAATTTAGGAAAATAACCTGACGGGATCAGCATCCAAACGTAAAGGAACAAATGCAGTAAACAGTCTGATGAAGACCAGGAATGGAGTCAACCCGAAGGAACCAACATATTTGCTTTCCAAGAATGAGGTCAAGTTTATTAATGACCCAGCAAGAGACGCAGAATACACTGAAACTAGAAATGCCATTTCTGAGCAGGACAAGAAGACGTTTTGGCATCTTTTCAAAGAGAACATGTCTGGCCAGCAATCTCTCCTTAACTTGCAATGTCACAGCATCGATGAACTTTGCTGTAAGAATCATTCAGCACGTGGGCATCAAGCATCAACCTCGTAAGGATAGTTTTACACTGAATGTTATAATATATGCATTTATACACATATATACATCCAGATCTACCTATCTGTCATCTATTTATATACTTATATACATACATACATACATACATATATATATATATATATTATATGAAATATAATTTAATATATTATAATATATTATAATATCTATCTTATATATATAATATATATAGAGTGAGAGGAGAGAGAGAGAGAGAGATAGAGAGAGAGAGAGAGAGAGAGGAGAGAGAGCAGAAACCACTCTCATAATTTGTTAGCATGTCAACCTCCCAGACGATGACACGTTGATTTTATTAATCTGTGTTATTTTTGGGCTAATACGAACTGAAAGTCTGAGAAAACACGTGATGCGGACTGACTATTCAATTTCTTTGTTTCACCTTTCCTTTCATTAGTTCTCTTGGACTTAAAAGATTATGATAATTGGGAATTTCATTTAGTCATGGTTAGAATATATCTAAACTCTTTGCTTTTTGTGCCATTAAAATATGGGCTTCTGCAGTTGTTCAATAATAATAATAATAATAATAATAATAATAATAATAATAATAATAATAATAATAATAACAATAATAATAATAATAATAATAATAATAATAATAATAATAATAATAATAATAATAATAATAATAATAATAAAATCATCATAGTAGCACGAGTCTTCAAATGGAGAAACAATCCACAGTTATGTAAATGTGTATATTTTTAAATTTAGAATTTAAATGCAGCAAGGATTGCTTTCGGGAATCTGTTCGGTCCCCCTTATTGATAAGGGGAACCGAACAGATTCCCGAAAACTATCCTTACTGTTTTTAAATTTTAAATTTAAATATATGTACATTTACATAACTGTGGATTTGTTTCTCCAATAAATAATAATAATAATAATAATAATAATAATAATAATCAATAAGACAATGTGTATCCATATATTAACTTTTTGTGTGATAGTTTCAGAGTTTCTGTCGTCCATCCCATGGCCAGCCCTCATTCAACGGCATCTGGATGAACAAGGACGTTGAAGGCACGCACAGTACCTTCCTTGGTGCAGGCTCCAAGATAGTAGTATGTAGCGTCCCAAAGCTTGGGCTTCCCGTTCGATCCTTTTTTGTATTATCGTCATTTCATATTCCGGGTACATTAACAATAATAATAATTATCATGAAGACACATTTCATAATTATTAATTAATAATAAGAGATTCTTGTTAATGAAATTTCGTAGTTCCACTAATGTACTGTATTCCTACCGAGAATCCAAGTTCTTGTGTACATATGGATTTTGGTATTGTGGATCACTCAAGTTTTGGATCTTATTAAGGACGACAAGGATACATGCTTCACATTTATAAACCATACTTAGGAGAATCTACTCCTATATAATATAAGTAACTGCTTGCCATCAGCACCCCACGTGACATAGAATCTTGTCTTCGAAAACACAAGGGAATGTGTTAGTATTTCAAAGATATCTTTAACAGAAATACATAAACAGACACTCTTATTAATGAGGATTTAAGATCATGCACATCTGCCCATTTCACGACTCATTACTGGTTGTCACTCTGCTGGAGTCTGCAGGAGAGTGACAACCGCTAACGAATCGTGAGTGATCCACAATAACAAATTCATATATGGAAGATAAGAAGTATCTCCTCAAATCCCAATCACTGAGGCAATGTACAAATCATCAGATTTATAAAAATTTAATAATGTTTTGTGAGTCATAACTAGAAATAACATAAATGAGTTAGTTAAAAATAATTAATCAAACCGATTACAATGAAACAGTGAACAACACGCATATATACTATATATATACACACACGTATATGTATATACATATATTATATATATATATATATATATATATATATATACTATATATATATATATATATATATATATATATATATATATATATATATATATATATACATATATATATATATATATAAAATATGCTAATAGTGAAAAAAGAAAAAGGAAATGATACATTTATGAAAATGAAAAAACAAAAATCGATACAACCGAGATCCAGAAAAATGGAAAATTTTTCGAAAAAAGGTGCCAGCCACGGAATCTCCTCAATCTCCTTAAGCTGATAAAGAACTCGACTTCATCTCGATAGCCGTCAGCACTCTCTCTCTCTCTCTCTCTCTCTCTCTCTCTCTCTCTCTCTCTCTCTCTCTGCTGCATCCCACGCAGATTCCTAAATTCTCTTGTTGGTCCTTAGCTGTTCTCTTCCCTGTTTTTCTTCCGATTTCTTCTTTACCACATCTTCCTTCCTATGCCTCCTTTTATCTTTTATTCTCTTCTCTCCTGCTTTATTTATTCTCTTTCCTTTCCATCCTCTTTTCTTCTTCCTTCTCACTCTATTATTCTTGCTCTTTTTTTATGTCATCCTTATCCGATTTTTCCTGTCCTTCTCATTCTCTTCTTACTTTAGTTTTTGTTCCGAATATCTCCTATTCCCTAAGCTCACTTTTCTTCTTCCTTCGCCACTCTTATCTCTCTTTACGTTCCCTCTTCCTCCTTCTTCCAACACTTCTCTTATCTCTCTTTACGTTTCCTCTTCCTCCTTCTTCCAATACTTCTCTTATCTCTCTTTACGTTTCCTCTTCCTCCTTCTTCCTACACTTCTAAATCCCAATTTTTAAGATTTGTTTACTTTCCTTCCTCTTCCTTTTGTTTGCCTCCTTCTTACTCCTCTTGTAATATTTGTTGCATCGCTACTCACTTCATTCGCTAGTAATTTTCTTTTTCATTCAATTGTTTGCATACAGAGTACTCTCTACCGTCCCAATTCTCTTTCTTTCTTTTTTTCTCCTTCACTCCATCCTTTTCCTCTACCGTCTCTCCTCCTTCTTCTATCGCAACATTCCCTCTTTCATCCTTATCTCCATTCCATCCCTCAACTTCTCTTTCGTAACCTTTTTCACAATTCCTTTAATCTCCCGTCGTTAAATGTCCTTCCTTTTCTACACTTGGGAATCAACTTCTAACATACACTGAATAAATGATTTCTTTCGTTTTTTATATATATAATTTCATATAAACAAAAATCAGGTCTTGAACTGTCAACCTCATAACGCACATCATCGAAATAGCTGCAAAAGCAAAACATCCATTGCTATTACCGTCAGTGGAAATTTGAGAAAAATCGGACAAACTTGCGAGACGTTTCGCGGCATTAATTGATAAAATAATCTCCTCCAGCCATTCAATAAAATGCCTAAACTGTCCACAGACCCACGCCCACATACTTGTTTGAAAATCTTGCTATGCATAGAAAGAATATGGTACATATGGGTGCGATGTCAGAAAAAGCAGAGAGAGAGAGAGAGAGAGAGAGAATAAAGTTATACAGAACAATGGCGGGTAAAAGAGTGACTAACATATACTTAAAATAACTCAAAAGGCACAGCGAAGAATAAGATTCCTTAAAAATCCAGTAAATCAGCAAAAATAATGAAAACCCAAGTCCAAAAATCTTCTTTTATACTTCTAGCCTTTTCCACATCACTCAGTTTTTCCCTACATAATATTGCACCTAAAAAAGAATGGAGAAACGCCATTCCATCGTGACAAAGGGTCGAGGAAGAGGCCAGGTAGGGGTTCAAGAAGCGGGGAGAGAGAGAGAGAGAGAGAGAGAGAGAGAGAGAGAGAGAGAGAGAGAGAAAGGCGCAGAAGAGGAGGCGCAGCAATAGAAAAGTAAGAGGAAGAGGACAAAGGTACGGACTCCACAAGCCCATCGAAGGATCCGCACACATTACCCTGACAGAATGGCACTCCCATAGCAGCAAGCGTATCCCGCCCAATCGGACAAACTTACACATTCATACATACACACATACATACACACAGCTATCGAGGCTATTGTATTTTTTAAGGCTTAAAGTTCACAGGTAACAGGGGGAGGCAGACCTAACGCAGTTGTGTGGGTGGGGAAGATATGTCTTTCTCTTTAAAGTTGATGGAACGACAGACAGCGCTTCCGTCAGATAAGAAACTTTCTTTTTCTTATTTGCCCTTGATGATTCGTGACCTTCTCAGGAGTCAACAACTAATAACCTATGTCTACCCGCATTCAAGCTAGGTCACCGAGTGTGATCATGGCTACCCAGATAACGGTCGGTCACTGCAAATATCAAATGCACATATGGATAAAGTCACTTTTTAAAAAGAACCGAATTGAATATAGAATTTAGGCCAAATGCCAAGAACTGGGACGCATCTTAAAAGATAAAGGAAAAGAGTACCAAGGAGAGTAAACGATCAAACCGGTTGACTCTAGGGGGTCTGGCCTCCTCTACGAAGTATCAAAAACTTTACAGTAAAACAAGACGAACAGATTCGAGGATAAGTATCAGCTCTTTCATAAGCTCGTTTTTCCTGATTAATCAGTATGAAAACTTTAATTTCTCTTAAGCAGTTCATCCTTCTACGGGATCGTTTCACATTTTACTTCGCATCAACTACTTATTGAGCGAAGGTTGTCTTTTCCTTACTATTAAATAAAAAATGGAAATGCTTTGGTTTAAAAAATCCATAACTTTCATCCCTTGAACAACCTGGTGGTTGCTGCCATTCAATTATTCTTCAGTTTTTAGTTATTTAGCGCAACATTCGAAACCAAACTGGCTTTGAATTCCATATTAAAGGTAAAATTAATCAAGTTTAAACAAAACTTCAGCACGAATAACAACAGTGAACCTTGCATGTAAAGATTGTAGTGAAAATTCCAACTAAAAAAACTGCTTTTGTCATCTTGTCACAGGGAAAATGATAGTTTATTGAAAATTTTCAAAATAATGTCTGTTTGGTGAACAAAGGAATTGGAAAGAAGAAAGAAATAAAAAGACGTGAAAAAACAAGGTCATGATAACAAACCTCCATACTTACAGAGCACTTCGAAATTGAATAATATTCAACACCTGCCAACAATTGAATCAGAGCTGGTACTGCTAACGCCACCCCCCCCCCCCCTCACCCTTTATGTGCAATTCATAAGAAAAGTGTCCAATCTGTGAGCCTTTCAACGTAATCCAGAAAATCTATAAAGCCAGCAGTTTCTGCAACAATACAACAAACACACGCACAAACAAACAAACAAATACACACACACAAAGTTAGTAACGAACCTCTTGCGGATGTGAAGACATCAGACCTCGGCGTTGTGAGATAAAATCGATGCAATGAAAGCACAAAGTCTACAAGATGGACACAATGAGGTCCCTTTCACACCTTCCACGTCAATCGATCAAGGAATGATTCTAAGACACCTCAGCGATAAGCATATGAAAACAATGGCCAAGGACAGACTCAAACTCAGCCAAGGTCAAGATCTCCTCATAACCAAACTCAGGTGTCTGATCAAGACGAGAGAGAGAGAGAGAGAGAGAGAGAGAGAGAGAGAGAGAGAGAGAGAGAGAGTTACAAATACGGGTACCTAAGGATAATGCTGGGAGAAAACAACTCAGTTCCACAAAGAAGTAATAGCTACAGAGTCAAAGTCAAAGTCAAAAACCTTTATTCCATTATAAAATGGTTATTCTGCTACATTACAATATAAATTATTTACATAAAATTCACAATAATTGGATTGTAAAATTTTAGGATATATATACATTCAAGTAAAATTTAAGAAGTATTGCTTAAGTTTCCTTTTGAATAACTCAGAACTAACATCTATACATTTTCTTAATTCCAGAGGTAGTTTATTCCAGCAAGCTGGGCCCCTTATTGCCATCGAGCGTGAACCCAAATCTGTTCGATAGCTGTCTACATATAGATTTTCATTCTGTCTTGTTAATGCATTCCTACAATTACCAACTGTAGGAAATGTGTATAGGGCCAGTTGGGATATTCTTTTTCTCAAACTTTTAAAAACAAAAACCAAAACATCGTACGTTACACTTTTCTTTTAATTTTATCCACTTTAATTGCTGGAGGGTTGGGGTGATGTGATCGTGTTTTTTCACCCCAATAACGGCTACTCTACCTGCAAAGTTTTGGATTTTTTGAGCTTTTTCCATGTGCATATCATTTGTTACTCCCCATATCTTAATACAGTAGTTTATTACACTCAGGACAGCAAGGAGACAGGAATGATTATAGAGTAATAGGATTAAAAGTGGGTGCAGCTTTGGACTGAAGGAACGTTGCTACCTTTTTAATACATACACAGAACAATGTGAGGTGCACTGACGACACTATCCCTCAAGAGACAAAGAGAGGAGCAACAAAAAAAGGTAAAACAAACATCTCGAGGAAGATTCTGCCGAGCTAAGCACTTCTGGGTATACGGACATTTACAGAATTTATATGTTAGCAAACAAAATGCAAGTCGGTGTGTATTTGTTCCTCAGGCAGAGAGACCTCAGGCCGGAAAATGTTCTCTTAACTATTTATCTATTTATTGAAAGAGAAGGATAGTTTTATAATGCCATGAACAACTCTGCATTGTGTTTGGGTTTGTGTTTCTATGTATAAACATCACCACATTTATGCAACTGCAACAAAAAATAAACAATAAAGTCTTGATTTCGATCTCCTCATACTCTTGGCTATTTCCGTCTGAAAACCGGGACCGAATTCTTGAATGAAATGGCGAAACTCTTCGAAGCTCCACGCCAGCAACCGAATCTCGCTTAGGAGAAATGGCTTAGGATATTAAGGTGGTGAAGTTCACTATATGTTTCCAGTTTTACATGCACAGACATACATACGAACACATATATATTGGCAAAGCGATGGAAACTGAAATGAGGGCAAAATACATGCATAATGAAAATTTCATGGTTATTTACACAACCACATGAATCTGCAAATAACTTTTTCAAAAACATACCAAATGTCACACAAAAATTTCTTAAAACCCCAATCACAATATCCTCTCACATACACAATAATCTACATAACCAACCAAATTCCAGAATAAAAAAAAAAGCCTTGACCGACAATTTAAATTATAAAATTATGTTAAACATAAAAGTAATCTGACTATACATATCAAAATCTCTCATTTGCTTCTCAGTTTTTCAAACGAAACTAACCAACGCTATGAAAGTATCTTTATCATTTAAAGGGTAACTTGTTACTTAAATTTTCCCATAACTAATATAATGTCAAACTCTGGCGTCTAGGCAAAACATAAAATAAGTAAAGGTTCAAAGTCTCGATAAAAAATTCTAAAATTACTGTAGGCAGAACTTTTGTAATAAAAAAAGGTTACATTTTTATCAGGATAAATAAATTTCTTTAAACCATATTAAAATCAGCATAAAATTGTTTACCTCTTGTACAGGCTATGAGAGCATTACATTTAGCTCATATCAGTACAAAAATTGAATGGATGGATATTTGAGTCTTCCTTCATCTAAATATTCCTACTCATGCACTCACTTTCAAGTGTTCAAACTGCAAGGCAATGTCTATCAAGAGGATTCTCACAAGCTTTGTCTATGTTAATTTTTGCGGACCTGTCGCTGAAGTGACAAACAACATAACAACAACAACCTATGCGATGATATTTGATAATCAAAGATATTCCAGCCACCTCCCCAACCACGGCGCACTATTGTTTCCATACGTATGCGTTACACGGTATATTCCATTTAGCAAGTGACCAATATATCAAAATTAAATCGAATTCGCATCAGCAATTAGAACTAGGTAATCATAATTGTGTTCATAAGAAAGGGGTAATAAACAGATTCAAAGGCTTTACCAATATCAACAATGCAGGCATTACCATCAGAACTGCCATTACTGAAGTGCAGTTTCTTTTAGCAGCAAAGAAGGAGAAAGAGAGAAGCAGATAGACAGATCATAAAATTACGATTCCATTTAAGAGGGAAAAAATGAAACTGCTGACGCAGCAGCTTACTGCCTCACTGTAGCTTTATCCAATTTCGCCCTTAACAGCATTTGGGATCATAAAGAGGACTGGCTGCACACATTCCCTTGCTTGGCTCTCTCTCTCTCTCTCTCTCTCTCTCTCTCTCTCTCTCTCTCTCTCTCTCTTTCCATTTTGTAACACAAAAGCGGAAGCCCATTTACTAATGGCATATTTGGGGCCGATACTATATGCAAATGAAGGGGTATAATGACAATGAAATAGAAAATATAAATCTAATCAACTGATATATTATATATATAATATATAGATGCAATGTGCATGTGTCAAATTTGTATCTTTGGCATACAAACACGCAAACAGTGAGAGATATTTACAGACAAAGAACTGAAGGAGCAGAAATGTTCTGTCTTCCTTCCTAAGAACCTCACCACTTCCACTCCTCTCTTTCTCTTTGATAGGGAGAATGGAAGGGGGGGGGGGGGTGGGGTGGGGGGGGGGGTACTTTGCCGCTCCACCCCCTTGAGTCTCCTTAAAGGGAGCGTCTCGGTTGTGGTCTGTAAGTCCTAAGACGCCGAAGATATCGATGCAGTCACATCTCAAAAAAGAGCTTTATAGTTGAGGAGACTGAAAGATGGAGTCTCTTACCCATCTCTCTTTATATAAATTCAATGTTCAGAGCAATGTGAAGACAACTAATGATCTAGTTGCTTAAATTCAAAAAAGTCTTTTTACAAATTATGGACTTAAGGCATTAAATAAAATTAAGTTAGAATTATGAAAGCTTGTCAACTTACGAGGATCATTGTATACTCGTGAAAATGACATGAATAAAACTGAATCAAAACTGAGCATATTAGAAAAAAATCTATTCTTGGATTCACAGTTGCATCTAATATTTTTTTTCGGTATGCTTTGGAGGAATACTGATTTCATATTAAGCGATGGAAATTATAAAGCGATATGCCTGGCTTACATTGTATGGTCATCAATGAAACTCTTCAAAGTGAAACACGCAACCTACACAATAGCAACACATACACAGGATACATGGCTTGCACCAGTATCCATAGTTTTTTCCTTTAATTCTATAAAAAAAAAAACACTTCAACAACAAACTCTCAACAAAACTTTGCCCATCAAGGAATCTAAAAAAGAGCTACTAATTCCCTCAGGTACCTCCTCTACCTACTTCCTCTATTATCGCTTCGTTCATTTTGTGAAAAGACAAACACAGCTACAAAAACAGCCTCGTTGTCAGTCTTGTTAGGAGACAAGAACCATTCTTCTTAATGATTCTACAAAACAATATAATAAAGAGCACTAGAAAGTTAAACATTACCAAAGTAGAAAATATTCCTCTAAACGTTGTCAAAAGTCTTCCAATTGGAACAAATACTTAACAACAACAACAATAATAATAATAATAATAATAATAATAGATGTAATTTTTTTCACCATGCCACCAGATGGTAAGCTAATCATGAAAAATGATCAAATTTTCACGTCAAATTTACATTTACCAAAAGCATTAATTTTACTCAATATATCTAATCAGGTAAGTAAAGAAGAAATAACGTTCGGCATTTTACATAAAGGTCTGCAATATGAATTTTCCCTAAGAGGGCGTAGCTTCAGGCGGGAGTTAGCATTCCAGACCTCGACAAGTGGTTTGGAATGAGGTCACCAACTTTACGTCCGATTAAACCACCTTTTAAATACTACGATATCTAACTTATCATCTATTTGAACAGAGGCGGGGTGGGTTTTCAATGTAATGCACCCATCCATCCACCCGTCGTCTCCAAAGGGAGATAATATTACATAGTATTCCGGGGAAGATCTGTGATATGACCCCGAGTTGCTCAACTCGCTAACCGATTACTGTACGAGTATCTATCTAAAACAGCTAGTCATCTCAACTAACTGGAGTTGAATCTTGAGAAAAACCGACGAAAGCCACAGCTGTGCTTAATCTTTAACTAATTTATAAAGGATATAAAAAGGGTGAATTCCCTCTGCATTACACTTCAACAGAATCGCCAGCATTAACTACCAATAAAGGGAGCTTCTACAATACCTTCCATGCTCTCAATCTTAATGTAGTATACCTAGGCCCTTGCGTCCTGACACCTCTTGCCCCTTACATCTTCCCTCCAGGAAATGCATATACGTATATCTTCACCTATTTTAGCTTTTTACCATTTTTGCATAATTTGTCCTTTCAACCTTTCTCACACAACATAAGATAAGAAATATTCATCTCAAAAGGGAACTGGAAATTTCTTCAACTCGCTGGAGACATTGTTCCCGTTCTTCGAAATAAAGAAAACAAATGTAGCGGAACACCGATACATGATGATGACAACACGATAAAAAAAATACATTTATCCAAAGTAATATATGTAAGGATATTTCCACTTTTGAACAAAGAACATTTATCCAATTTTACAGGCGACAAGGGCTTACTTATTCACGATATCTGATCAGTTAACAAAAGCCTGCCGAAAACTATCTCGTCAAAAAATTTGTGCAACCTTGAGCTTGACCAAACGAATGCCAGAGGATACCAATAAAAAATAAAAACGAACAATGACAGATGACAGAGAAATAGGGAAATAGGAAGCATATATGGCACCAGCATAAATTATGAGAACCACAAACTTTCATCCGCCACATCTGCTTAGTGGTCCAGATCCACATGAAATTTCACAGGAGAAACGGAGATTATATTTTAGGAAGTGATTTGGAGGGAAGGGAGGGTGCGTGTTGATTCTGGGTCCAATCTGGAGTAACGCCAGCCTGAATTTCCAGAGGGATGTGCACGAGAGAGTAGTATATATTATATATACTGATATTGTGGAACTTATGGATTTGCATTAACGGTTCCAGCTTCTGATCATTAAGAATTACCGCTGATGCTAGTCGATGGTGCCTGATCTCAATAAATAGGTAAATACATAAAAAATGAATAAAACTGCATCATGTTCCAAAAATATTAAAAAATCAAATGACCTCTTCAAGGACACGGATAACATTTCTCCGATTTAGCCTCAAGTACAAACCTTCAATCATTCTAAACTATTCAAATTGCTACAAAAATATTTTAGAAGGAACCGGGACGGACAAGCTAGCGTTCTAATCTCACCTCACCCAGGAATATTAATAATTAGTTAAAAAAAAAAAGTGTATAGCTCAGATCGGTGCACCAACTTTTCCCAAAGTTACTACTTTTTTCGAAGATAAATTCAATTTAAATTTGAATACGAAAAAAATGCTTAAGGTTTGCACTGCAATGAAAGAAATAAAATTACCAAAGGTCTAACTAAAGCAAATAATGATATATTATATATTAACTATTACAATAACATAATCCCGCAATATCAATATACAAAATTAAATATATATGAAGTTCCCTCACCTACAAATCCCTCTGGTAATCCAAGCATTCATTTCTACATCTCGACCCCAAAATCAGCCGCATCCCGTCCATTTAAATCTAAATGACTCTTCATAATATAATTTCCAAATCTCTAAGCCCTCCAAATACTTACAAAACAAATCCTGTGCCGTTATACTGGAGGAAACAAATCAAGTACATTCCCAACAAACCCCCATTACAGTTAAAATTCTCTTACTCTAAAGCCTCTTCACTAAATGTGACTTATATCCCATTTACCATTAGGTACAGGCACTGCACCAATTCCTGGTGAAAAAGTTCGGCATAACTGTAAAACACGTAATTATAAGAAATGTAATTATACCACATTACAAGAAGCGCAAGATTTTAGGAAAAGGAAAACGTACGCAGTAACTCCACTAGAACTGCAGAACCCTAAAGACCGAATAAATATATCATGTAAATTCATATAAATCTGGTTGGACAAGACATCCACAATGATGTAAGTGTAAATATATATATTTCATATATTTAAAATATTAACAAAACGAGATCTTTCGAGAACCTGCACGATTCTCCTTCTCATCCTGACTAAAACACTGAAGTAACTATCGAAAGTAAAAAAGCTTTGAAAACAAAATATATAAAAGTTTAACATGTGTTGCTGACAGAAAACCTGTCGTAACTTTAAGACTGCCAATGCCATCGTTTCCCCGCAGATAAATATTGTTTTTATATTTACATATACTTGAAAATTTGTTTATAAGGAAGTTATCCTCCTAGTGTTCGCCCATAGTGCGAATTGAAAACAACATATAACGTCATATAGGTCTTTAATGAGACAAATTCTTCATTTACACTCTTTCGCACCACAGTTTTGAAGAATGAAGGTACCTTGGTCCTAGCTTTGGGGCTTTACCTAAAGGAGTCGGGACCTGGTGTATCTACCCTCTCTTTTATTAGGATCTTGTTAACAGAATAAAAACAAAAGAGTATAATAATACATAATATAAATTATTATATATATAAATAGATATATTAGATTATATAATAATTAAATTATAGATATATATATATATAATATATATATAATACATATATCTTATATGTTATTTAATATATATAATCATGAATATATATATATAGATACTAATATATATTATATATATATATATATATATATAATATATACATATACATAATATAGATCTATTATATATATATATATATATAGTATATATATATATATGTGTGTGTGTGTGTATGCATATATATATACTATATATATATATATATATATATATATATATATATATATATATATATATAAAAGCTGACAGTCGGAATATGTACGTGTATATTCATTATAGAAGGTGAAACTACTGGGCAGAATTGAACCAAAGTCGGAACACATAAGCAGATTTTAAAGGGGGTGGTTTTTAGCAGGAGCCGTTTTGATCTGGCTATTCAGCCATGCTAACTTCTTTATTATTTATCGTAGATTTTAAATAAACCCATTATTCTGATATATCATTTCACGAAGATTCCAAATATGCTAAACTTTTCTTTTGCGATGAAAAATAACGATGATATTAGGGGATGATTTTTAACCGGGTACCGTTTGGATCGATCTGGCCATGCTAAATTCTTTAATATTAGTTGTAGAAAAATGAAAACATTATTCTGATAGAGCATTTCATGAGGATTCCAAATATGCTTTTACTTATCTTCTAAGATGAAGAGTAACGTTGATATTACGGTTTAAAACAATGCCGGCCTACGGCGCTCCGCAGCCAGGCAACAGCGGCTCGTGTGTGTGTGTGTACACACACATACATACATACACACACACACACACACACACACACATATATATATATATTTATATATATATATATATATATATATATATATATATATATATATATATATATATACACATATACATCATAAATACACGTGTGTCTGTGTGAGTGTGAATAATTCTTTACATCTGTCTCAGCTTTTCATCCCTTTTTCTGCATTGGAAAAATGGGCTTGTAATAATTCCAAATCTGCCTCTTGGTATAAAAAAAAAATTAAATAAATACAAGTTTGCGAATGAACTGGATCTAGTACTTTGAATTATTTTCATTCACATTCAATCCATATCCGATATGCTACTCTATTGGCTTACAAATTTTAATAACCCTGAGTCAATCGTTTCTCAAAGTAAAGAAAACTAAAATCAGCCAATGGAGAATACTGCCTTTCCCGGCCTCTAATCACACACAAACTCGTACCACATCCTCCTTGACGACCGTGCCATGTCCTTATCTTGCAAGACATAAAATGCAGAAGTTAAAAGACGTTACATTCCTTGCACAACTGCATCCCAAGGGCATTCGAGATAAAATGCTACTTACACGTACAACACAGGAATGCCACATACTAAAGAACTGGCTTTAAAGAATCAAAAACTTAAATGCCAACGAAAGCTTTCTTATTTCTCAAGGGCATTGCTTTTTTCTGCTGCTGTATTACAATCGTCAAAGTCACTTTCACTACATGCGGTAAAAGATTTTACTGCTTAAGTTACACGAGAGAGAGAGAGAGAGAGAGAGAGAGAGAGAGAGAGAGAGATTATCTTTCACAACATAATTTCTATTGCCAAATATAAGAGCCATATCCATGGGGAAGTTCCCAAAGTTATTTCATGCTTTTCCGAGTATTCAATATACAGCCGCGCAATATCATTTACAAAACGTCATTGCACAAGTGCTTACTTAAAGATAGAAGTATCAGATTATCGTCACGGGGCGGCAACACTACAGTGAATTTGATTCCAAAATGAGTAAAAAACAAATTAGCTACATAAATAATAAATCCTTTTATGAAGTGTATAGTGAAGGGGATAGGAGAAAAATCCTCTAAGAGGTGATGCAAATAAGCAGTCTGGCACATCTATAGCTTAAAACATGCTCTTTTATATCGGCATGATTTCCAACGTGAAAATCGAAAATGGCGGCCAAAATCCAAGATGGCGTCACTATTGAAAATTAATAATTTCAATGAACAGATGAACAGGAAATAAGTTTTATTAAAATAAACGTTATTTATTAAGCAATATTTTACACAAATAGCCTTATATACAGGGGTTCATCACCAATCAAATGCATGGACAGGCACAAAGGAAAGTACAAGGAAGGGCTGACTTCTTGCATGTGCAACTTCCTAAAAGTCAGTTTTGCACTTGCTTGGCATTGTTCTTCTGAGGTTCTTAGTTCAGTCAGTGAATGGTGATAGTACCATCGTCATTATTTTTCCACCCCCAGGTAATAGGTGATGGCAGTGCTAGCTCCATCTCGAGAGACTGGCACCATATGTGCCCCACCTGATACACAGCACGCTTGACATGCTGGATAAGAGCTCCTGGGATGGGTGTTAAAACATGATTTTCTGGGCTTTATTTACAGACAACTCCAAACTGCATCGATTATACAGTAAAACAACAAATCATTCTATTACCATCAATTGATCTTCTGTGATGTCCGCACAAAGTGTAGACAGCTGGTGAAATGTGTTATTGGATTGAAAAAAAATGTCCCAGGTTTGAAAGCAGGATTTTTTACCTCTACCTTCAAAGGAACTCATTGTGTCACTGCCAGTCACTGCATGGAAAAATAATAACCCCCAGGCCTTCTTCCCAAGCTTACTGACTATGTTGCGGACTGGTAACCATCTCCTGCTTTTACCCACTCCGTACGCAACATTTTCTCTTAAAAACAGGGAATGCTGCAACTGCTATGACGACTATATCAATGTTACCTACAAGGATGTTTGCTTTAGTAATGTAGCTGTGCTTCTCTGCATTCATGACATGGACAAAAATTCTTGTATCAGCTTCTTCATGCAAACAGTCGGTCATGTCTTCCATCATGTGTTTTACCCCATCTTCTTTATGCCCTGGCTGTAGCAAACATTAGTCCACCAGTAACTTGTTTCAGCTTATGGGCTAAGAAAGCATACAGTTCTGTTTTGTTCTCCTCATTTTGAAGAAAACTGGGCCAATTCTGGGGAACCTTTCCTTTTTCTGTTACTCGTATCGAATTATTTCAATGACTGTGAATTGTAAGTATCGCATATGACATCAGTGCGTTTGTACCTCTCAACATATATGTTTATCTTTCCAAAAAAGTCATGTTCAGCGAAGTTCTTGAAGGTTAGATGCTTGGTTCGAATGGCATGTGCTAGGTGTGCCATGTCAATGAATATGGCATCAGTTTTTGGTTCGTCTGAAGACATCAGTTTTTGGTTTGTTTCCTTCTCTAGGCCTGCAATAAGTTCTGATTTTGTTCTGCAGGAGATCTCTACTTGAACTCATGGAAGCTGGGGAGTTTGCATTTTTGTACCTGGAGAACTCCTCCAGCTTTACTTGTTTTGCTTGAAAGTGTGGCATACGTTTTCAAGATTATTTATAAACCCCTCAAATTGCTTTGTTCTTTCAAGAATGTATTCTTCAAAGCATTAACCACATCAGTGTCCAATACATCTTTGGAATCCAGTGTCAGCAGCTCAGGATGCTTTGTCCAAGAATGGATTTCCGAAATCTTCCAATGTTTTACAAAGACTGCACATCTTCCACGAATGCCTTTTAGCCAGGTGTGTGTTCGTGATGTGATGTACTGGTATGCAGCCTACGTTTTGATAACTTATCATATTCCCCAACAAGGTGACATATCTCTGGCCCTGACATCATCCATCTTAGCATCTACCTTAACAAGGCAGACTCATTTTCCGTGACAATTACAGCTCCTCCATCTCCCTTGATTAGAGCATTAATTTGCTCGTGTGCTTGATCCACTCCGATGGCATAGAATGTTCTTTCCGTCTTGTGGACCGCAAACCTTACTGCTGCAAACTCTTCACTGACAGATGGATGGCCTCAGGCAGCTTCAGTATATCACTGATGTGCACAGATAGCCATCTGTCATTGGCAAAGATGTATGGCATCAGTGCATTCAGTGAGACAACATGCCCTGTGAAATCTCTCACCCTGATCGACCTGATAAACTCGAGGATGATTACTTCAAGCCTGAGCACCATGTTCCAGTACATGAACTGGGGTTCCTGAGCTTTTCGTTCGGCACACCAGTCATCAAAGCGCATAGACTTATCACTTGCCTCATATACCCTTAAAGGTTCTTTAGCTGATACAAGCTGCAGGCTACTACCTGATGTACTCTTCTTGTTTTTGTTTCACCAGCGGCAATCAAGAAAAACTCAGCTGTTGTCTACCAACTGCCTTTGAGCAAACCACCAGCTACTCTTAAAGCAGCCATCTCAATGTACAGTGAGCCCATTAGTATGACAAAACTCCCATACGTTTGTGGCCATCTCTATTGAATCTGCTTGGCCAGTGCAAACAGTGGCTGATCTACACCCAGAACTGGACTCTGACTTGGATTTAAGTTATGTGTGACTTTGTCTACGGCAAGCTTGAATAGAAGTTCAATACAGTTATTTGTATCATTTTTAATCGTAAATTCATAAGCATATATGTAATAACTTAATTTACACAGATCTTTTTTTAATAACATATTGGCGTTCTTATTCTATGATTGTTGAGTGTGTGTGCATTTGTGTTTGAACGCATTTATGCCTCGTTATGCTAAATAAGCTGTAGTTCGGTGTGGCAGACGCAGTATGTATGTGACCGTTATTGAGACAGGTTGTGATGGTCGCCATTATCGATTTTCACGATGGCAATCATACCTATTTTAAAGACCATGTTTTAAACTATAAGCGTGCCAAATTGCATGTTTGTATCACATTTACAAAGATTCTTACAATATTTGACGTTCCTCCTATACACTAGTATTTTTTTTTTTTCAATCCAATCTTCTCCTTTCTATATTTTTCTTTCCATTTTAACATTAGACTTTAACGCGTATTCGACGTCATCCTCGCTGCAGTTTTTCCTAAATCAATGATGTGTAATTTAGGAAGTCATTGTCCACCAACAATTTTCACAGGAAATCGAAAAACCCTGATCTGGTCAGAACAACATTCGTATCTCTGGATGAGTGAGGTTCAAGAACACTGGTTTAGGCATTTACTTGGGTTGTATTTGCACATGGAAATTTCGGACGCTGTATATTTCATTCTCAATTCATAAACAATTATGTATGTGTAAGTATATATATATATATATATATATATATATATATATATATATATATATATATATATATATATATGTGTGTGTGTGTGTGTGTGTGTCTTCATGAACATGAAGAAGTAATTTTTATAAAATCAATGTAAATGAAGGAGTCATGGAAGCTACGTAGTTTAGCACAAAGATATCATAGATATATATATGAATATATAGTATATATATATATATATATATATATGATATATATATATATATATATATATATATATATATAATATATACATACACATATAATACATATACACACACACAAAGATAGATATCTCATTTATATATATATATATATATATATATATATATATATGTGTGTGTGTGTGTGTGTGTGTGTGTGTGTGTGTGTGTGTGTGTGTAGAATCTACTGCGCTCTTAAGAAGAAATTGTGATGTCCGGTCCTGGGAAACGAACCCAGGTCCAATATTGGACCTGGATTCGTTTCCCAGGACCGGAAATCACAATAACTTCTTCAAATTTCTTTGAACTTGGATCTTCAGGCTTTGTAGTGACAAGTGTATACAAAAAAGAGCAAAGAATTCAAGAAGAGGGCATTGTGGCTGTTACAACTGAATATATATATATATATATATATATATATATATATGTATATATATATATATAATATATATATATATATATATATGACGAACATTCCAGAGAACAAAAAGTAACATTTTTATATATATATATATATATATATATATATATATATATATATATATATCAGTTGTAACAGCCACGATGCCCTCTTCTTGAATTCTTTGCTCTTTTTTGTATAGTATATGATGACGAACATTCCGGAAAACAAAAAGTAGCGCATCAATAAAACTCAGTCAAAAAACGTTTTGCAGAAATTATAAAAAAACACCTAAGAAAACTACAAACTTGAAAAGACTTTACGAAACAATAAATATAAAATTCACAAAATGGATCATTAAAATCATTAGTCAAAACTCACAGTTAACAAATCTAAGAAGCCAGACCAACTATCGGTTTAAGGCAAAAACACCAAGTGTTATCTTCTTTCTTTCGAAATTATTGATGGAGTGTGGAGAGTTATCTAATACTTTGAAAAAACAATGCACAATATACATCCAGTTCAAACGGGTTACCAAATATATACTTAGCTGCGAAGCATCTGAAATGCTGAAACTCACTTTCTCTTGAAGTGGTGCATTAGTAAAATTATTGTTTCATTTCACAGCAGACAAAATATTTCAAGTAACCATAAAATAAAAAGAAAGTACGATAGAAGTAACCTTGGCTTAAAGGGGTGAAAGTCGATGAACAAAACACACGAGAGAGAGAGAGAGAGAGAGAGAGAGAGAGAGAGAGAGAGAGAGTAATTACATAGTTAAAGGTCATAAGCATCAGCGATCGTACACAAAACCAAGGGAACCCTATTCGTTATTTCAAAAGCTCTTATCATGAAATACCCGCGCTTCATAATGAACGTCCAAAGTTATTTCAGAAACCAATGTCATTTAGAATAAATTAAAATTGGGTCCACTTGGAAGCAAGGGATCTCCGCATCAGCATCTGCCTCACAACCGACAAATAGAAAGGAATGTGAAAAGGTCATTCATGAAAAAATGCCCTTCACTTTATTCATCATTTTCGAGTCATCATTACCGAGTGGAGAATAGGGAGATTTGAAATGGAAAGATAATTCTATTCTAATTTTGTTGTAAGGAAAAGGAAAAGCAACCCGCCTGCAGTGGCCACTATTACTATTTGCTGAAGGGGAAGGTCTTTGAGGTTCCTCTTGTTCATAATTGAAAAATACATCTCTTTCAGATGAAGGAAAAAATGCTTTTCATTGGAAGGAAAGACTTATAGTTGCAGAACAAAATCTAAAAGAAGTCAGAAGCCGTTATCAGGAAATTTAAGTAACATATATCGGAGAGAGGAACTAATGTTAAGGATTACATATTGACGTGTGGAGATTATTAAGGACTGAAGCGTAAATATTCTATCACAACAACAAACAGTTCGTCGTTTCAAGGATTATTACCGTTTACAGCGCTAAAATAAAAAAAAAAAAAGCTTCCTAAAGCTACGTGGGAAAAATAAAATTCAGTTACTTGACATAATTAAGCTTCGGAACTACCTAATGTACAGGAATACGAGTCATTACTATTTGATTCATTTTTTTAGACAAATGCTTTGCCTGGGACCTCAGTTTTAAGGAAGTTGAATTCTATTAACTTTCTGATAAGTTAACCTCCTCTTGCTACCGAAGAGCTCATCCAACACCTTAAACGTTTTTATATACGAAGAATTAGCATTTGCCAAGATTCTAAATAGCAACGAAATTCGGCATTCCGATGGAAGAGTCAACGAAGTTCAAGTCCCAAAATCAGCGACATCTACACTGCCAAAGCGACAGAGAGAGAGAGAGAGAGAGAGAGAGAGAGAGAGAGAAGAGAGAGAGAGAGAGAGAGATTTATGATGAGACCTAACAAAAAATTTGGTAAGCGTTTCTTACCCTGTACTTAAGTGGAAATCTCCCCTGCCTTCTACTGCGATCTTTCAACAAGCGCGTCTTTTATTTCCTTCTAGCGTTGAGCTCTGAAATTTTTTTTCCCCATGAACCTTTCTCGCTTCCATCATTTCTAGCCTAGATGGAAAAACTGAATTTAGTACCACTGACCTCTCCATTAGAAAGGTTACAACAGGAGCACGCCAAATACATGAGCGAAATGGACAACAAAGCAAGCAGACAGGAAAAATCAGAACATCAGTATGCAGATCAAAGCATCACCATAGTTCAAGTTGACAGACAAGAGAGCTCAAAGACAGTTACGCAAAGGCGAGTCTGCCAGGAAAAGCATTATCACGAACAGCAGGCTGTTTAAACTTTGCAGCAAGGGGCAAATATGTTTCATACGGTAATCACTGAGAATAAAGATGGCCAATTAGAACTAAACCTCACAAATACTAAATATACATAGGAGAATCTTACCACATACGGCGAAAAACAAACTATTGTTATAATTATCAGATACCACACCCACCAAAGAATGCTGGTAATAACTAGTAACTCACAAGCCTAATTCAAAGCATGTTGGCAATTAAAGGAATTTAAAGAATAACTATAGCAGCAGTATCTTAGTTTTCCTTCACAAAAATTTATCAAAATCTTTGTTCCTACATCCAGTATTCTCATTCATTTACATATGGATGAGAAATCTGTTTTGGGGCATGTTTATTTTCCAATAAAGAAATATATTTCCTACTATAACGAGGATGAGTTTCAAGTTTTGTAAACAATAAAATACAGAAATTGGATAATCTAAGTACGAAAGTTCAATATCATTAACATCTAAACAGGATGATGCTGATTAGTTAGAATCATTTTAGTACGGTTCACAGCGTAAGCCTTTACTGTCGTAATCAGAAAACAATAAGTAGTTTACTTTGAATAAAGTTCAAACCATGAATAGCCACATAATACAAGTTAAAGATGATAAACCCATCCAGACTAATAAATCTAGAAAACCAAATTAATGCCATTGTGAAATATGAACCAAATAAATAGAAAGAACATAATGCATTTTCTGTTAAAAAAAAAAAGTATTTACGTTAAAATGTCCTAATTTTAAATGTAAAAATAAATACTTTCAAACTACATTATAAAAGGTCTTTAACATGTTTGTTTGAAGTTTTTACTTATTCTTTTTATATATTCTAGTACTACATAGAACTGTCTGAAATAGTCAGCTTCTCTACATAAGAAATTAATTTTCTTCAACTCTGGTACATTATAAGTTATACCGGAACCGATAATCCAGATGAAGACTTCCAACTTTGGGCAGGTAAAAAAAAATAATTTTTTTATTCAGCGATTTATAAAATTGGGGGTTTATATCAGATCGTAAATAGTGCAATTCACAAACAATGAATCACAAGTCATGAAAGGCCTATCCTTAAGCCCTATCATAAAATAGCTATGAGATACAGCAATACTGTAGACCATTTATCATCAAAAAAAAAAAAAAAAATCAAACACATCAGCCACTTGAATATTTTTCCACATCACCAGAGATAATTTGTATGATTCCATGAAAATAGATAAAATATACTAAGTAATAGACGAGGAAGAAGAAGTGGTAGCCAAGACTTTCTTCCCACGTTTCCTGCATAATTGATTCGCCCCACGCTTACCGCCCACCAGTCCACCCAACGTCTGCTAAATTCATTAAAAAAAAATAAATAAGAAAATAAATAAATAAAGTGGCGCGAGAAACACCCCACCTCTCCCACATATAAAAAATAATAAAATAAAAAAATAATCCTACGAAACAGCAAGGTTGTATATGTGGTGTATGTGCTACACCCTCATTAGGGAATATCGGTTCACGGAAAAAACAAATCTGAAATTCACGAAGGCAATTATAGATCCTCACCAAGAAAGTTATGAAGAATGCTTCTTCCTGTAATATTCTGGCCTCGTAGGAAGGTAGTGCCATTAGTGCACCTCACGCCGTGCACAGTAGGCATACTTAATGTTCTTTGCGGCGCCCCTATGGTCCCCAGCTGCAACCTTTTTCATTCCTTTTACTATACCTCCCTTCTTATTCTCTTACTTCCATCTTTCCAACCTCTCCTAAAAATTGTTACACAGTGCAACTGACAGGGTTTCCTCCAGTTACATTCTTTCTCTCCTTTTACTTAAATTACCTTTTACTTAAATGACCTCAGAGGTCCCTTTGGGCTAAATTTTATATTCCATTTTCGTATAATATTCTGGCCTTTCCGATTACAATAATTTTTCTAAACCATTATCGTTATATTTTAATACGCCTCTTGAAAGAGAAAGCAAGATCCAAGCTTCAACTTAAACCACTGTTACTCGGTGTTGCTTAGAGAGATAATGTTAGAACTTAGTATAAGGATGCGTTCACTTAATGATCCTCAAAAGAAGCCAGGTTAATATGTATGTGTATATATATATATACACACATAATACTAAGGATTTAAACCAGAACCAAGGCAAAATAACTCATTTTAGAAGGAGATTCACACATTTTTCAGTCGCCCCTCTACACCAGCCTCCGTTTTCTTTGAATACCCCTATGTCCCTTCCGATTGGCTGCCTTCGAAATTAATCTCCGCACGTATGCTCGCGGCCTTATGAGACTTTGGGCGGAGCTTATATTGGAAAGAGAAAGTGGACCTTGGGCAGAGCACACTTGGAAGAGAAAGCTGGAAGCGAGGTTATAAAGCCAGGAGGCAACCGACGAGCGCCTTTAGAACTTCTCCACCCGCAGCAGCCTTCTCTCTGTGAGATAACTTAAGCCCAGCAATTAGGAAGAAGCCAAGACCAGCACTGATGCCCAAATGCAAATATCTCGTCTAGCTGTGAGAAATCTGGAATCCCTTGGAAGCAACGCCAGGAACTATTAAGCAATTTGCTGTGCACAAACCTTATTTCTGTGCCTGGATCATTTTCCAGTCAAGTGCCCCACTTGAAGATTGGCCTTCAACCAACCACATTTCATTTCATTTTTAGGCCCATTTGAGTCCCTGTCGCCCTTAAGGTGTAAATTGCTTACTCAAGCGATTTATTGTAAATATACTTCAGTTAAACTAAATCTTGAGAGTTTTTATATCATTTTTTCCCTCCATTGCTACCGACCTTCAGCTGTAGAGTGATGTTATGTTTATGTTCTCTAGCAAGGCCTTTTAGGTTGTCATTGAGTCACTACCACAGTTTTTCAGACAGAAAACGAGAAAACATAATATATACATATCTAAAAAAAAAAAAAAAAAAAAAAAAAGGAGTCATTGTGGATTCACGATTTGTTAGGTAAAAAAAACTTGGGGTTTCTTTTTTTCGAACAAATAAATGCACATAATACTGTTAAGGCTAGCGAGACAGATGTTTGTATCTATTTATATTTTAATAAACATAGAAATTTTACCAATAATTAAACTAATAATTTCAACTTCCATAGTTGGATTTCTCCTTGTATACTGTGCATTCCAACCGCACTGCTCTCTCGATGTCACTATTGTGCATCGTTTTCTCTCATCTAGGATTATGTTTTGTCATCTTTTTCAGTACGCCACCTATATTACTACCCTGACAAGGACTCAAATATCGTTGCTTTGGATTCTAGTTCTCCTGTCATTTAATCATTTTCTATTCCCTCCTAAAACCATCTATCATCAGTTCCTAAAATTCAAGGACTCATCAGCCTCATGTTACCCGCCTCCATTCAAGGCGTTATTCCCACCCTGACAATTTCCTACCGCTTGTAGTACTGTAGTACAATTAAAAATCAGTCTCCTACGAGGAGCTGTTGCGGTGCTACTTTAGATGCTCTTATAAAAGAAAAAGCAAAAAACACTATCGTTTTAGCTTACATTCAAAAGGACCATATTTCGTTTTAACCTTCATTACAACTGAAATGTATGAAATTCGCTGCTCAATATCCGTCAAAATTTGCCATTTAAGATGTTTCAGAAAAAAATAACAAAAAATTTTCTTTGTCTCATAGCCTCGCATACAAAATATCTAGTCTTTCTTAAAATAGTAAGCCTCTGGGACATAAAAAGTCCTTATTGAGCCAGGAGTTGTGGATGGTGCCAAGCAGATCGTACTCAGTATAAATATTTGCTCGTTCTTAATACGCAAACAGAAGTTTTTTTGAAGCAGTTATTTATAAGGAATCGTTTCTAGTGGCACAGATTGTTTATGTTGGCATCAACAGCGAGCAGGAAGTAAAAAGAAGACACTCTGGCCAGTGGTACAGACGCACATGAGACCCGGTGGAAGTTCCTATGTACAGTAGTCAGTAGCTAATCACTTATCCTTATCAAAACTTTCCCTCCATCCAGTTTTTACCATAAAAGCTCATTTACCCACCGTTAACTCTTATACATTCCATATTTTTTTTTTATCTTACCTCATCATAATTCTATCAAACTCCGCGTCAGATTTCTAGAAAAAAATATAGTGCTGAACTCATTCTCATTTCTGGTTTTCAAACTCAAAAGATATATATATATATATATTATAGATTATATATATTTTATATATATAATATATATTATATATATGTATATTATATATATATATATATATATATATATATATATATATATATATATATATCAGTAGGACACCAAGCCCAAAACCCAGAACAGCATTTTGTACAACTTTGCTACAGACCTCGACATTTTAGAAGTTTTATATTCTGTTAAGATAAAGCCTTCCTTGGCTAGAAATGTAGCTGTTACCTCACTTTTGTGTTTTTAGTCTGCATCCTGCTGGTTTGTATATCGACTTAGTATATTTACTGTTCTTTTGTACCATCTGTTTTTGTGACTTAAATTGGCATTCTGCTTTATTTTATTTTATTTACTCAATTGTTTCATTTAGCCATTTTTTAATTTCATTTATTTATTTATTTATAAATTAAGTATTAGCTATCTTTTAACGTACTCTTATAATTTTTATATATGTCATTTTATTATTGTGAATTTGATTGCAAGAACTATAATGTCATTCATTTTAATTTTGTAGGTTGATAACGAGTGATAGTACTACTCGAAACGTGTCCCAATAAGTTGTACAAAATGCTGTTCCGGGTTTTGGCTTTGGTGTCCTTACTGATATGTAGATGGCGCTTCCCTGCTGGTGTTTCAATTGCTATATATACTACATATATATATATATATATATATATATATATATATATATATATATATATATATATATATATATATATATACATATATATATATATATATATATATATATATATATATATATATATATATAATATAAACTGTCCTCATGGCAGACCTATATTTTGAAATGTTTATAATGATTATATTATTCTAAAGTTATTTTTTAAAAATCACCTCCCTATCGGGTCCCCATAAATTGCTGCACTGAAAGTGAAGAAAATTAATTTTTCACTGACAGAAAACATCTAAGCAATTCATGAATGAATAAGAAAGAGAAAAGTTAAATTGGGTTGGAAATACTAGAAAACAATCATGAAAAATTATTCAAATTTTAGAGCTAACAAGATATTAAAAATTAATTAACAAAATCAAGTCATTAGAGAGTTAAAGAAAACATAAAAATGACTGATCGGTGAGAAATGATGAGCAATACTTTTGGAGATTTAAAAATAGTATTTTTTTTCCAAGGGCACAATACTTTGAACGTACACTATCAACCGCTTTATACTGATGTTTTTGAGGGCATAGTATACCTAAAACTGACTATTTAAGTCAATTTTTTCCAGTTTAACTTCACTCTCACAAATCCACTTCAAAAATTCTTCTGTTGTTCGCACTCAATCTCTAATTGCTCTCCCTTTAGCTGTCAACACTTTCCTGGAGATTGCATCTTCAATGGACACGGAATTTAGTCAGTGCCACCACAATACATTTACTATACATCATTCATTCTCAATCTAGCCACTGTGGAGAGAGAGAGAGAGAGAGAGAGAGAGAGAGAGAGAGAGAGAGAGAGAGAGAGAGACCCAACTCAGTGCCGGGTTAAAACAAAGTTAGGAACGCCATCACTTCCAGATAGAAATAGATAGAGGACACTCATTAAAACTAACGACCCAACCAATAAAGCTGAGAAGAACATCCGTCTCTGTTTCTCTCCATCTAATTTCTAATAATACTTTGATGAAAAATTTAACTGAGCCTCACATTCTAGCAAAATGCTAATTCTGATGTCTGGAAAAATGAGATATTCTTCAGGTTACAAATACGCGGTGAAACGTTGGTTTGTGGAGTACATTTCACGTTATCCTATCAGCAATAGCTAATAATGTGGAACAAGGCATAGATTAAAAAAAAGGGTGACTCATCTACCTAATACCCATGGCATTCCTCTACCCGTTTTCTGATCAACGTACTCGGTACCTCTTTACATTATTTTGGTACTATTATGGCTACTGTTCTGTAGATCTGAGGGAGAGATTTGCCCTTTGTTTTGCGTAGTCTTGTGAAACATAGCAAACCACAACCCACATTTACATAGATTGGACAACTTGTTTTATTTATTGTTACATCTAACAAACTTTGGAATCCTGTCCCTTCTCTTTTTCTCCCTTCCATCTTTGAACAGTAAGTATCACGTATAACTTCCGTCAGGGTTAAAGATTATTTTTAATTATTTTTTTATTACGACTGAGCTAGATAGTCCCCCCCCCACCCCTCCCCCATCGGATTTTCACTGAAAAAGTAATCAAATAATACATATCTATAAAGGCATAACGCTACGACTAAGAGATGAAATAAATATGTTAAAAAAAAATTATCGTCGAAATAACACTGCCATTGGAAAAGTGAAAATACAATCAAAATATTTCTTTAATAAAAGAATTAAGTACATATATCGTTAAATAAATACATCAGTAAATGCACAATCACCAAACTCACGGGTGAACTTGAAATGCAAAATTACTTCTACAAATAAACACCTTTCAATTCGTAGAAGCTGGCTTCGAAATAAAACACCCCTCAGACTAGAATGACGGAGAAGAAATAATAAAAACAAACAACGATGCAAACTGGAGCGACACCAGAGCGCGAGAAATATGCAGGAAATGATATATGCGAATGACTGTACGTTACCTTGAAAACGAGGGGGGAGGGGGGAAGCGGATGTTATACATTTCCCTTAGCAACAGCGAAATCAATAGTCAGTCTCTCTCTCTCTCTCTCTCTCTCTCTCTCTCTCTCTCTCTCTCTCTCTCTCTCTCTCTCTCTCTCTAACGTATCACAATCCCATTACTCACTCCATCCGACTGTAAAAGGTGTCGAGGGAATCTGAGATACAGCGAGTGCAGTTCCTAACAAATGAGAGAGAGAGAGGAGAGGAAGAGAGGAGAGAGAGAGAGAGAGAGAGAGAGAGAGAGAGAGAGAGAGAGAGAGAGCACTCATTTCTCATGTAATGAATATATATACTTTGGACGAAATGCAACTATACCTTCACGAAGCAAATTTTCAATGAAAACAAATATTCATAAAATCAAAAAGTAAAACAACGACAGATACTTGAAATTGCGCTTATCTAAATAGAGCGAATGAACACAAAATGAAAAAAATTATAAAAATAAAACTTCCACGGAGAAATCACACTGACAATAAATACAGAGGGAAGTTCGTTAACTAAAATCCTCTAACTGTTCCAACACAAAGAAGAGAAACAAATAAAAGTAAATAAAGATTAGAAAAAAAAATCCATGCCTGGAACCACATGACCGACCGACATGTACAATATATTGATTTTCGAAGAATGCAGGTAATCTAATATACTTGAGGCACAGGAACCATCAAAAGAGAGAGAGAGACAATTTGGGAGGGAAGAGGTAATGGAATGGGGGATATGAGATCATGAAAGGCTGATGAACATAGGAGGAAAGCTTTGGTAATGCCAATCATTTGGGAAATGAGCATCTGCGCAAGTCGCCATTATATTGAATATGACCAATTTCTAAGCCGCTACATTTAGTAGATGTACTGCTTTTCTCATCACACTGACACATATAACATGAGGATTTGTTTTGTCACATTTTATGCTCATTTCACTTCCATTCTTCTAATTACCCTTTGGCATTTACTTAGCGCCCCTCCCCTCTTTTTTTTAAAGTTTTTGTCACTTTACCTTCCCCTTCTCTCTCCAATTAACAATGGTTGTTCCCTTTTTAAGCTTTGTTACTCGGCTTTAGGATTAGAAAGTTAAGTATATCTTAGTTTTACCAGACCACTGAGCTGATTAGAGCTCTCCTAGGGCTAGCCCGTAGGATTAGATATATTTACGTGGCTAGGAACTACTTGGTCGCCTAGCAACGGGACCTACAGCTTATTGTGGGATCAGAACCACATTATATCGAGAAATGAATTTCTGCAACGGGACCTACAGCTTATTGTGGGATCCGAACCACATTATATTGAGAAATGAATTTCTATCACCAGAAATAAATTCCTCTGATTCCGCGTTGGCACAGCCGAGAATCGAACTTCTATGATTAGATATAATGAAACAGTTTTATAGGAAATTTTTAAAGTAGATGGATAAAGGACTCAACACAAGGGAAAAGACACCCTACGTTTTTACAATTTGCCAACACATTTTGCCCATTCCCTGTCTCTGATCGCTGATTTGCATACTCTGACTATAGTATGTATTCCGGCAATGATATTTAAACAATAACTGACTATGAATCATAGTCTATTAATTTGGAAAATACACTGTTATGTTCAGAAAATATTTAAATATCAATCTACGTGCATTTGTTATGTATTTGTACGGAATGCGGTATTTAAGAACACAACCCAGGCACTGAGGATTAAACCACATTTGCAGACGTGTTGTATAATCGCGATAATATGAGAATAAAATTATGGCTCCTTGAAGTTTTGTAGTTTATGATATGAAAGACTAAATGAAAAAGAAAAGCATTAACAAGAGCCAAATAAAATACTAATAACTATAACCGTGTTGGTTTTAATACTTTTGAGGTCAGGGTCACTGAATTTTGCCGCCGTCACGCTAGAATAAATCAATAAATCAGTTCATTTTCCATATTAACCAAAACTGTTATAAAAATATTTAGTTATTGGTTGTCGCTCACTAATATTCTCTAAAAGTAAGGGAAACTATCATGGGATACCGCTTCTATTTTACTTTTCCCTTTGTTTATAAAGGCGAGTATGAACAGCAAATGTCTGCGCACATTTGACCTTGGGAGGAAAAGGTGAGAATGTGGCTGTAAATGTATTTAATAATATGGAGTTAGCTACGAAGGAAGCACGTAGAGCACTTATGAAGAAGAGAAAATCTGGACTAGGGTTAAAGGCATGAAGCTTAAGTTGCAAATGAGGAGTCTAATATTCAAAATAGAGGGTCAAAGGGATAGGGCCAGCAGAAAGTCAGATGGTATAAGAGGGTAGGAAGAGGTAATATAAGCAATAAGGTGAAGGTTATGAAATAAAAGGGTTATTTGATAGTAAACAAGACGGTGAAAGGTAGTAAGGAGAAACTAAGTAAAATAAGGAGAGCAGGTAATAAAAATAGAAGGGACACAATGGATACAAATTTACTGCTATTGAGAAGTAAATGTAGAATCTGAAAATTAAGGTGGAGAATGACGTCTGAAGTGAATATAGTCAATGGTCGATTTGTTGGATGTGAGAAAAAAAAAAGTCTGAATGATGACAGGGTAAAGTGGGTTTATGTTACTATTAAAAATGCTTGTGGAAGTGACAGTTGAGGATAAAAAAAAGGGCAATTAAGAAGTTGATGAATGAGAAGATACCGGGAGTTAATTGGCATACAAATCAATACTTTGTTACAATGGTGGTAGTGTGATTAGATGGCTGACCTGGTTTTGCAAGAGAGAAAGGTTCCAAATGAATACATAAAGAGAATAATTGTTCATTTTTTTTAAAGGTTAGCATTCCAGATATGTATCACAGAATTTTGATTGGTAATGTAAATCTGACGACTAGGAAAGTAGATTGTGGCAAAGAGTGTATGGAAAACGTTTTTGTATGAGGGATATTTGGACCCACGAAAAAAGATTACAACAGAACTGATTTAAAAACAATGTGAAGGGTGCTAGGAGTATATGATATAGATGTTACGTTACTGAGAAAGATCTAAAGTTTTAACACTGAAAGTGAAGTGTATGTTACAAAATATCAGTAGAAGTGTCCGAAAGTGTACGGTTTGGGGTAAAAAAAGGTTTGGGATAAGGGTGTGTTATATCTCAATAGTAGGGCAACGATAACATCTTTATGGATGAAGTGATAAGAATTCTGAGAGAGGACAGTCGATGTAGGTAGAAAATTGTGGGATAAAAAAGTAAGTTGTGAATAGTTTGTGGAACATTTTACGTTTGCAGATGATACAGTGCTGATTTTGATAGCAAAGAGACTCTGAACAAAATAATAAAAAATGTTGCAACTTGCTTACAAAATAAATAAAGTAACCGTATGAATACATGTAAGTAACCCTGTCAGTGGCAATTGGGAAACAAAAACACGAACACGAATATCAGTGCAATCTATGTAGCAGAAGGACAAGTAGCAGGATTAAGAACGGTTTAAATATGGGAGATGGTTTGTGCATGTGGAAAGAGTCAACGATGACAGGGTTGTGAGAAGACGTGTAATTCAGAAGTTTTAGGAGAATGAGAATGGGAGGCATAAAATGAGGCTGAAAGATGCTGAGAAGGCGATCGGCAAGAAAGGGCTTTGACATTAGGGAGGCTTGAGATTTTGCGGAAATTAGGGGTGAATGGCACAGTTTGTGTAGGGCAGTGGTTCTCAACCTGGGGGGCGCGCCTCCCTTGTGGGGCGTCAGCAATTTCCAGGGGAGGCGCAAGCCCTAGGTAAAAATTAAAAGAAAAATTCATTTACTTATATTCGTTATACTCTTAACAAAAGTGAGGAACTAATATTCAGAAGTTTATGAAAAAATGCAGAAGTGGCACCTTATAATGTTACTTTCCTAGAGTCTACTACTCTAGTTAGGCTCGTTGGACTTCCCATGTTTTGTGATTATTGACCTTCCTCCCTATCCCTCGAAACCCCTTCGTTTTTTTTTTTTTTTTTTTTTTTTTTTTTTTTTTTTTTTCAAGTCTGGGAGGGAATTTTACTCACATACGCAAGGGGGCCGTGGAAGGAAGAACCGACTCTTAGAGGGGGCGTGGTCGTATAAAGGTTGAGAACCCCTGGTGTAGGGGATTCGACAAATAGCTCAGGAGCCTCCTGTGCAGGTGTATGAAGTGGCTAAAGTTGTGCAAGTTTTACTATACAGATCATCCGCAATTCACCAGTCAAATTATTAATGGGGCAATGACTGTGAGTGTGTTTATCTTTCTCTGGAGACCCTTACATTGAATAGTTCAATGTGGAGAATATATATATATATATATATATATATATATATATATATATTTATATATATATATATAACAGTGAAGTCATAAAGCATAAAGGAATATCAACAAACACATTTCGGTAAACAGGAACACAATGGAAAATGCAATGGAGAAGCTAAACACTGAGTAAAAGCTCGCTAAGAAGCAACGACTAGCTTCTCACTCCCAAGGCATCAGAGGTATTTGCAACGGTATCTCCCTCGCATGGCAACGAGATTGGCAACACGTCCCCTATACATCAGGAAAAACTGTCCTACATTACGGGATGGATACAAATTCCACGGATTCCGGCGCCATTAGGAGGTTTCTATACATAACTGCTCGGTTATTTCAATGACATTAGTGTGGTACATATTTTTTTCACATTATCAAATAGGTCAATCTTCCTAGAGCATTTACAGGTGCACATTTTTCTTCAAATGACGCTTTTCTTAAGAGTCAGTAGCTCAAAGAAATGTAAGACAACACGGAGATGAGCCATGAGTAGGCATGAAGACGAGAAATCTTAAATCATTTCAGACTGAAACATGAGAGAGAGAGAGAGAGAGAGAGAGAGAGAGAGAGAGAGAGAGAGAGAGACCTAATAACAGTTTTTATTTTAACAACACTATGACATTCAGGAAAAAACACATACTACAGCAAACCCGTTTTGTGTTTATTTATCATAAATTTACAGACATTAACATTCAAATATTTACAAAAGGCTACTGAAGACGCTGTACACTAGAGAAGTGTCTTTATATTAGTCACGCTCTTCCAAAAACAGTACGTTTTCCAGGTCCTCTAATTCGACTTATACAATACACGGGGAAATATACATATATGAAACTAATGAAAAATAATAAAAATAAAGTGGCAAAGAAACGTGATCTAGTGCCCAGGAAGTCTAGGAAACTTAAAACTTCCAATTCTATAAAAAAGGTACAGTCCAGGATTTAGGAACAGTGGTTATATGGTACCTGCTCAACGTAGAGCAACTCAATGGAGCAAAGGAAAAGCAAGGACGGTTACTTCCCGGAATGAGATTGGTATTTTCCTAATACACACACACACACACACGTTAGAATCCGTAGGAATATTGAAGTTCCAAATAATTCTTGCACTTTAGTCTTTGATTCAACTTCTTTGTAAAGTCTATGACCCGATCTTTCAATTGTAAAAACCCTTACTAAAAAAAAGTATACAACGTCATTGTCACTAACTTTGTCTGAATTACGAATAGTAGCAAAATACCAACGAGAAGGGAGACAGTCCCATTCTATCTTCTTTAATTCAGTGTCTCATTGTTTCTATTTTTTCCAGCAGGGTATGAACTGTTTCGCCTACGCCAGACACATTCAAATCAATTGGCCTACATTTTAACACTCAATATAAAAATATCATAAAAACAACAAGGTTTTGCTTGCAGCAATGTTTTCGCTGCTGGATATGAGAATAAATATCACTGCTGCATATCAAAATGAATTTTGAACTTTGAACATTATTTTATCTTTTCATGTCACACTGAACTGACTATGCCTCGAATAAAAATAAATTTTTGATACTGTATATGATTAATGGCTTTTTATACAAATTACATAACTTCATAATTACGCGTGACGAATTCATTTCATGTACATATTCTAGTTAGTCGTCTTATGACAAAAATTTAAATTTGTAAGTAGCTATGACGAAAGAGGACAAATCATATTCCATACTACAAATGATGGCAACCATAATTAGCAGCAAATAACATTAGAATTTTGGCAATGTTCAATCTGAGTACCCACCTACAAACTATACCTTTGAAAAACGTAAACACGAAAAACTACAAACATACTTGCCATTATATATACATAACTCTACGTAATCAATAAACAACACAAAAATAAAACCATCAACCTGCTAATCAACCAACATTCGATCCATTATCTAATTACTACCAAACTGTCCTCAGTAAATTATCACATCGTGATCCAAGCAAATACAATTAAGAACTGTGACAAATAGTAACTAAATTACAAAACTTTTTTTACATCATGTAAAAAAAAGCTTACAAATATTTGCCCATCAAAGCAAAACGCTACCAATAAATAATGAAAAATAAAAATGTCATATCTCCAGCAATAAGTTCATCAACAAAACAGTTGTCATGTTTCCATTCACCGGATAATAATAAAAAAACCATAATTGTAGAATCAGATTTTCTTATTGAAGAATCTTCTACCCCATCATATCCGTCGAGGCAATTTGTTATCTTTACGATTTTCAGCTAATGGATATTCGAGATGTCGCTAAGTGCACACCTTACCTCGTGCATGTTCAGGGCTTATGTGATATATAACGGAGCCTCTGGCTTCTTTGCGGTCTTCCATTCAAGCGGTCGCCAGACTTCCTTTTCTCAGCTCCGCTGATCGAACTGGAACTAGGTCAACAATACAAAATCGAAAACTCTCCGGAATTATATGCCTAAGTATGCATACCAATAAAGCAGAATGCAAATCGTTTTCTGACGCAGCGGGATTAAAATGTCTTGAACAATGAGCGATCCAGCTTGCTTTTGAAGACTTCACACACAGTTGCATTGCCCTTCAAAGTCACAATACCCGAACCAATAAAGTTAAACAAAACTATGTCAACGAAATAGCATAATGTACAAAGCGATTACAGTTTAGACAATTTAAATAAATACCGAATCAAAATTCGGCAATTATTGATGACTCACGTATTCTGATGAAATACCGTATATATATCTTGAAAACCCTTCAAAACAATGACAGGATGAATTCATACAAAGAAATTCATAGAGATATTGCAGAGGGTTAACAAACAATTTGACAAGGTAAAATAACAAACAACTCTGTCTTATTTCATTAAAGGTGGACCCTATGAATTTTGACTTATCAAATTGAGCAAATTTGCAACTGTATTTTAAAGCCCGGTCGCCCATATCATCCACAAATATAAACCCACTATCATGAATAATCTACGTTTGTAACACTATACGTTTGGTCCAATCTACTGGTTGCTGCCAGAATATTTTGTGCCTGTCATTTTTAACAGCGTATTGTGAGTTTATTGTTTTATACTAATGTAACATGGGTCGGAGAACAATAGTGCATATGTAACCACCTCTTCTCTTGATTGACAGACACAATTTTCAGTAAGATAACTGTCGTCCAGAAGTATATATATATAATATGATGTCGACTCATTGTTGTCGTTTAGTCTGTTCTGAACGAAAATGACTGAGAGAGTGTCAGCAAGTGATTGAAGCCAACCGTAAAACTTCAATCCATTGTCTATTACTAAAACGGATGTAAAAGTTGCCAAATGGCCTGACAGTGCAGAGGAGACAACGTAATTATACCATTACAAGCATAGACGCAACAGTAGTTGAAAAAGAAGAATACTACAAGCCCAAGGGTCTTAACAAAGACAGCAGACGGCTGCAGAAAATTACAAGTCTAATAAGAAAGTTTAAAAAATCAAATAAGATAAATAACAACAATATTATGAAATGAGATATATGTTACCTTGTAAAACAAAAAATCATGTGCAACAACTACAAGACTAGGGAGATCATCCCACAATATGGGCACAACAGGAATAACAACGTCTAGAAAACTGCCGTGCTTACTTCACAGACGAAAAGGAAAGGCTGTTATAACTAACTAAATATCTAGTACTAACAATTAACTAAATATCTGGTATTAGGCGGTGGATGATATTAGCTGGAAAGATAAGATCTGAATGTAAACGACAATCAAAATTAAGAAATAGAGCAGCTTGTTCAACGAGCTAACTGAACGACGATGTCCGAGGCATATCAAGATCAGAGTATGAAATTTAACAAAACTCAAGTTTTTGTCCAACAAATCAATATATCAATCAGCTGCTGTGGTCCTAACATGGGACAACACTCAATCTTCATGACTAGACGTGTCCGAAAATGCTATGTGCAACGGTTACGTTTCTCAAAAGTGAATTTACAATACAATATGACACCTGCAATTAGTTAGACAAATTGCTATGAAAAGATCTGGGAGGGTATCGGGAACCTGGGGGGGAGGGTATACAATGTCCTAGACTATGACCTACTGATAATCGTATCTGAGCTTTTTAAAGGTATAATATCATCGACAAATTGTACCCTACATTCATTTTGGCTAAATCTCGTTTAAAAAATGGGTTTGCAAAGGTGACATTTCCTAGGGAAGATATCTCAACTAAGGTTTTTAACCCGATTGCTGGCAGGAGAAAATGGTGAGGTTTCTGCGCCCAGTAGAGGCATGTTTGGATTATTATTATTATTATTATTATTATTATTATTATTATTATTATTATTATATTATTAAAAAGTGCCTCTACTGATGACATTTAAAAAAAAAAGTTTATTTTTCCTTCCAGAGGCTGTTGTCTATCAGCCAAGATTCCCATTTTGAGGAGATGACTTATCACCTTAAACGTTTTTTTCCTCTCGTTTGCTTTGACCGGTTTTTGCCCAACCCTTGAGCTAGAGGGCACTAAGCGGCCTATCCTTTAGTATGAACTATGCAAGGCAAGCAAGAGGAAATAATAAACGGAGGCAAGATAGCCCTCCTGACATAACATTAACAACGTTATTTGTTGAGCTAAATACTTAGGCGATAGTTTCATCATAATACATTTATATAACTATCAAAAGCCAACCATCACCAGTTGACAGAGATCGAGAGGCGGAAAGGGGAAGGAAAATGTGTTTTACCAATGCAAGAAAATCAACATTGGACGGTGACAAAAGCCTCTTCATACAATTACATCCAACGTGATTAAATTTTTTTCTAAACAAGACAATGGTTGACTGTTGTTTACGTGAACTTCCAATGGTTGACTGTTGTTTACCTGAACTTCCAAGGCGATGCATCTTTAATGAAATAAAAACGATACCTAATCAAGATTTCATTAAACACAAAGCAACACCATCACACTAACAATGACTGACAACGATAATTAATATGGATCATTTTAGCCTAACAGTAAAAATGATTGAAACCTTTCCTGAGACCCAACAAAGCTGACAATCGAGCGCGTATGAAATAAAACCTGGAACAAAATGCTCTTCTGCAGGGATAAATTCAACACTGAACAGTTAACGAAACCAACACGAGAGGACAGAGCAAACAAATCCCTCTTAGAGAGGCCTCGTGTAACACCATCTCAGCACCGAATTTCCCATCATCCCGAAAGGGAATCAGAATCCGGGTAATAACATTTTATAACCAAGTTATGACAGAGGGAGGGGGGGATATAAGCCTACAGGGACTGTACTACGCACCAACTACAGAGAATCTAACATCTGTTCTGCGTTTGCGCACCCGGATAGACGAAGCAGGAAAGGAAAACGTAGGAAGGCTGATGAAAAGATTACGATAATCACGAATGGCATAAACTTTTGGAGACACGAGAATGTCCCATATAGTGGACATACGGAAAGACACCATTCAGAATTATTAATTTTCTATGCGAATATTAAGTAAACTGCTTTATGTAAGAGGCCTATTGGAAAGCAACCAAAACTATGGAGATATGAAAAAATTTATTTATTCAGGGACACGAATTGCATAAAAATACGGGATTGAGAAAAAAAAAATGATATACGAATTCTTGTTAAACTTTGACAATGAATGCATGAATCATGACCAATGAACTTGACGTCACCAAAGATTCGAGATAATCTGTTTAAAAAAAAGTAAAGTAGGGTTTCTGAATCATAACACTGTTCATTTAAAACTTTAGTTCTAGACACAAAAAACCTTCACCATCATCGCCTCAAAAACAAAGTGATAACCCGAACATATCCCCAAACCTATCCATAATGAGTTGCCAATACAATCAATATCATGACTTCATTAAGAAACTGACATACAGCGTACTGTACTGCCATGCAAATCAGCAACACAAAGATACATTCGTTTGCCATATCATGCTATCTAAAGGACATACCCAATCCTTAATACACGCGCATAGTCTCTCTCTCTCTCTCTCTCTCTCTCTCTCTCTCTCTCTCTCCTCTCTCATGTACATATCATATACATATACATATACTATATATATATATATATATATATATATATATATATATATATATATATATATCTTATGTTTCCAGGGGAATATGTGAATCAGGTATTTCACGAAATGCCTATGGAATATGTGAAATGACCAATTCGCTTGGGAACATTTGAACCCCGAGGGCTAGAACTAAACGCGGTGAGACAGTGATTCATCTACACTGTTTCGCCGTGTTTAATACTGGCCCGTGGGGAATCAAATGTCCCTAAGTGCATATGCTCCCGCAGGGGCTAGTACTAAACACAAGGCGAAACACATTTGACCCGAGGGACTAGTACCACAAACGGCGGAACTGTAGATGAATCACTATTTCGCCGAGTTTAGTGCTACCCCTCGGGGATGAAATGTTCCCAAGCGAATTGGTTATTTCACATATTATGCCCGAGGGGTTTCGGAAATACCTGGATTTCACTATTCCCTGTAACATATATATATATATATATATATATATATATATATATATATATATATATATATATATACACATACACACTCACACACACACACATACATATATATATATCTATATATATATATATAATATATTATATATATAGCCGAGGCCACAGGAAAAATAAAAGGAGGAGTACCGAGCAATTTCGTGTTATTTCAATACATTTTCGAGGTACCTCGAAAATGTGTTGAATAAAGCTGGCTACACACGATCAAGTAAACTTGACAAGTATGCTAGATCAAGTATTTCATCAAGTATTGTGATATTTCCCTTCGCCTCGACACGGTCAGGTATGCTTGACAAGTCTTTAGTTGAAATCACAACAATGTCGAGTGCAGACGACGGACGACGCTCTTGCTTTGGCAGCTTTCTGTATTGTGGCCAAGCGAAAGGCAACTAGAAAGAACCGGCGGGAGTGGTGCAAAGAGTGGGTGAAGAAGAGGAAAACATATTCTCATGTTAACCTATTGGCTGAGTTGAAGATTTATCCACGTGATTGGCACAACTACCTTCGAATGAACGAAGCGACATACTTACATCTGCTGTCACTGGTAACACACTAATTGCGAAGACCACTACAAACATGAGAGAAGCAATTTCTCCCCACGAAAGATTGACTGCAACACTGCGATTTCTTGCTACTGGCAAGAAAGAAGCTATGAAGATCTTAAATACTCTACCATAATTTCACCACAAGCTATGAGCTACATAGTTTCCAGATACCTGCCGTGCAATTTTCGAGGTTTTGAAGGTTGACTATTTGAAGGTCAGCAAATCATCGTATCTATAGAAATAATACTCACCTTCATTTAACAAACTCCTTCAAAATTTTAACTGTATTTCTATTCAACGCCTTGAGAAAATAGGGACAGAAATAAGGACACATATCAATAATGAACATTTATTTCCATGTACCTAATTTAATCTCAATTTGTGATATATCATTATATGTAATACATAGGAAAAATGTACACAAAAATCCAATGCCATGATAATACACCTATTTCGTGTATTCCCTTTTCAATTTGTGATATATCATTATTTAATACAATGTAAAAATGGAGAGAGTAAGCATGAAATTCAACAATAATACACTTATTTCGTGTATTTATTTAGTTATCACCATGACCTCATGTATGAACATTAACTTTGAAACTATAATTACGTTCACCTAACTACTTTTACGGCGTAAAATTAGAAACTTATGATGCAAGACTGCATTAATTTTCTTGAGAACTGTATCTTTAGTGGCATTCTTATCGATAGGTTTCAATTTGCTTAGCAAAATGCTGTTAGCAGCTTCTCTTTTCTGTTTATTGTGATAATCTGGAGATTTACATTGCCAAAGACATGATTGGTTTTCGTATTCTTTAATAAAATCTTGGAGCAACTCACAATCTGCCATTTTTCAATCACACAGCACTTCATTGAGTGATGAAGACTACGCCACAACTAGCCGTGAAAAGCAAGCTATACGGATGCCAGATGTTGCTATTTTCAGGGAAAATATTTCATAATCACTGCCTTTTCAATGTATTCAAATTTTTACACAAATTGTACACAAATTTTTATTCGTCATACATTTAGTATTAACCTGAAAAATATATATATATTTTTTAATGGAATTAAACCATAAACTTGACACCCTCAACTTTGATCAAGTCTTTGGTACACACGGTCCAGTTGACTTGAACAAGTCAAGACTTGACTTGACGACATGATTCAAATTCAATCATGCCTCAAGCGACTTGTCAAGTCTAATACTTGATCAAGTCTCACCATACAGACGGTCCAGTTAGCTTGAACAAGTCACTTGATCAAGCATACTTGTCAAGTTTACTTGATCGTGTGTAGCCAGCTTAACACGAAAGCGGTCAGTACTCCTTCTTTTATTTTTCCTGTTTGCCTTTGCTAAATATATATATATATATATATATATATATATATATAATATATATATATATACATATATATATATATATATATATATATATGTATATATATATATATATATATTGTCATCCGCTATTTAGTGACATATAAGCACGCTTATATACATACATAACATACATACACACATATACACACACATATATACTATATATATATATATATATATATATATATATATATATATATATATATATACATATAATTATCAAAAGCTGTACTGGTTTCATACATGTAAACGTTTCCCAAAGTTCAACATTTGGTGGAGAAAAAAAAAAAAAAAAAAAAAAAACTGAAGACAACTAAGGGACAACACCCTGGACATTCCCAGATTCCCAATATCAGGACAAAAAATAGTGGAAGTGTTCTTGCATAATATTTAGTTAGCAGACGAAACGGGTGAGAATCACAAGCAAACGAATAAAGAGAATGAAGCAAGAAACGGATTTGATTAACGACCTTGATTAGCCTCGAAATTAAAGAGAGATTTGTAATCGTAATAACTCTCCCCAATTTATAGTCGTACACCATAATTTTTCTTTGAAAAGAATTTTATGTCACCTTTTTCAACATAATGTCCATTCCACAAAAATACTCTCAATCCATTTTTTTTATCCCGTCCAAAGATAAATGATTTACTCTGTTTCTGACACATTTCAGGAGAAAATTGATCTTTCATCACCTTTCTTCAATTTTGGGAATAGCGTTCAGTATGACGGGGACAAAATCCGCGCTGTCCTGAGGATGCTCAACAGCTTCGAATTTCACCCTTGCATTGTTGTTCCTATGGCTAATAAAAGAAAAAATGTTCCCTATTTAGGCTTTACTCTGTGACTGCGCTGCTCGACTTTTCGCGAGGTAGTACAATACCTTTCTGAATGAATTGTCATTCTGTGTATCAGATATTCAGTGTGAATGATACCTCTGGCATCCCGAAAATTGTGAGTCAGATTTTCTTTATTGGTGAATTTGTTTTTAATTTTCTTGTTCTTGGAGAACCTTGGTGAGATATTACTATTTCTTTTCAGAGTAGCAATAATGTACCCAAGTTTCAAGTTCCGAGGTTAATTTCGCAACGATACTGCTTAAGGAGTTTTTGAAGAATATTTCTATCATGAACGGGATGAAGAACTATACACTGACCGTCTAGAAAAATCTTGTAGCAGAGAATGAAAACTATGTTGAATAATGAAACATACATTAAAAACAAAAAAACAAATAATTTTTTCTTCACTTAGATTCCATTTTCATTATCCTTGTTGGTTCTAAAAACTAGGGGTTTTTATGTTGAGACCCCAAACTATTAATCAACAGATATAAATAAATAATCAAACATATATATATATATATATATATATATATATATATATATAACTATATATATATGATATATATAATATTATAATGTGTGTGTGGTGTATTGGTTCTTGCCTACAGGATCGGATAGTTTCCCTTTTATTTTCAAGTAATGAGAGAGAGAGAGAGAGATTGAGAGAGAGAGAGAGAGAGAGGAGACGAGAGAGAGAGAGAGAGAGAAACTTGAAGTATTTAGTGACTAAGGAAACGGGCACAAACACTAACCAACACATCAATGTTGCAGCACGGACGAGAACGACATCATTGACGTCAATACATCACCAACGAGAGAGAGAGAGAGAGAGAGAGAGAGAGAGACTAGAAAGTATTTATTTACTCACTAAGGAAAGAGTTCAAACACTAACCTACACATCAATGTTGCAGCACGGATGAGAACGACCATCTGACGTCATACATCGCCAACGAGAGAGAGAAAGATAGAGAGAGAGAGAAGCGCAAACGTGTGGAAAGGAAATAAACCTAATTTCTTTCTCAGATACCGGACCCGAACCGTGCCAGGAGACGATCTCCCTCTGAATACAAAACGATATTAATATTTCTTCAAAGCTGCAAGTTTCAATGTCTTCGCAAGATCGCGAACGTTCTAGAGAGACGGTCTTACCCTGTTGCAAGTTTGAACTCGAAACTACCAACAAATATGCAAGTAGAATAAATTCTCGATTTAAATAGGAAATTTAATGTAAGCTTCTAAAATAAAAACAAACGCCGGGAAAAAGTCGCAACAAATATCGGTGAAACTGGGCAGGAACGTGATCAACTTTGAACAGAATTATGCTCCACTTCGATGGCGTCACGAACCCAAGTAGTCCCGACGCCGCAAAACCTCTGATTACTTTATTATTCTCAAGTGACGCGCAATAAGTTCAATATCATCGGCAATTTTCATTTTTCATAACATATAAGTGACTTAGAATCTAGGTAAACGATTTAGCATTCCTATTTATTCACTCATTTCGCGAGGAAGTGATCACGGAATGAAAGAATGAAAAGAATTTGAAGTTTGTTTAAACACAGACATATTATATACTATAAACACACACACATATATACGAATATATATATATATATATATATATATATTATATATATATATATATATATATATATATATATATATATATATTATTATTTGTGTGTGTGTGTGTGTGTGACACACACACAAATTATATTATATACTATATATATATATATAATATATATATATATTATATATATATATATATATCTATATCATATATATATATATATATATATATATCTATATATATATATATATATATATATATATATATATATATATATCTAATATATATATATATATATATATTATATATATATATATATATATATTATATACTATATAAGATATATATACATATATATATATATATATATATATATATATATATATATATATATATATATATGATATATATTATATATATCACGTAACTTTATAATACAAACCACTGTTGAAATATCTACTATTGAGAGAATATACCAAGAGTAAAAACATAAAGTGGCATTATAAATATCTGACGCGGATACAGGACTTTGATTCTAAAAGTACTCCTTAGGTGCCTTAAAAATAATCTAACACAGTTATTTAAATAATCTCATGAAAAATTAATGGAATGAGAGAGAGAGTGAGAGAGAGAGAGAGAGAGAGAGAGAGAGAGAGAGAGAGAGAGAGAGAGATTATTTTTTATTTTATTACTTGCACGACTAACATCCGGATAGGGGGATTTGGGGTGAGCACCAGCCTACTTATCTTCTTTTACCTTTAAAAAGGAAATAGTTCCGTTAACTAGAATACAGGAAAACCTGCCAACTCAAGGAACAGGTAACCATGGAGACCAATGATGCAAACCAAGCTCATGCTTTTGTACATATTACCGACACGGGGCCAAAAATAGGTCGGACAAGGAATCATGAAAATTGAAGACTTAACGACTAGAAAAAATTTCATGAGTAATAAGACAAAATGTGATATCATTCAGGCCAACCAGAAGTAACCAGAAAAACTAAAGTACTGACAGGAACCTGAAGCTCAATTAAGTAAAAACAATTATTAAAATCTGTGACTTGAGTTATGGAATCACGTTCAGATTAATTCTCTAAAGATCTGAGTTAAAAAAAAAATGATATGACAGCGTAAATGAGAAAGGTCAGGAGGTGAGGGAGGTAGATATACGTAGGACATTATCATCAGTGAATACATGGAAAGGATGAGAAGTATAATGACGATGATAGTTGATAACAAGGAAGAACAGCAGAGCAGAGGGAGCAAAACACAGGAACGCCACAAAAAATAGGAAATGGAACAGATGTCATTCCCAAAATATCAATACATCAATACCGGAACAATGAAGATACAAAGCAGGAAATGTTTTCACAGATAGAAGGAAAAATCGTAAAAGGTTTTGCTTAACCCAACCCACAGCACTCAAGGTCATACTCATCGGATAGCTGCCTTGGATATGTCTTGATGGCAACAAAAGTCTAAAATCCAACAGTACAAAATTGCCATCAGCATGAAGGGAAAATTTGTTCAAGACCAAAGCGCACCTTGCAAAGCAGAACAATTGCATTTCAGGAGTCTGAGGGAGTGAGAGTTGAATAAAGTTTCACAACTTTAAGAAAAATAACATCAGTTCTAAGGAAAGGACAATAGTCTACAAATTAGAGTTATCATCACTTGGGCGAGGCGAAAGGATGGACGATTCTAAACTGGTGATGATTAATGTAAGACTCAATAATTATGCAAAAGAGCTACACAGCATAGGAGCCAGCTCACCTATACAATCCTAAAGGAACGGAATACACTCCAGGTCAAATGACTCGCCACTACATAAGTATGCAAGCACCCTACAGACTTAATATTATGCATGAGGACATGGCATTACGTCTAGTCAAAGTAAGGTAATCAAAAGTGTAAAAATTCTTTCAACAGGATACGCGATCAGGACATTAAATTACCCAGTAGTACCGCAAAATATATTCTTCTAGAAATTAAGTATATTTTCTATGGACTGGTTTTGTTCTGCTTTGCCGGCTTAACTTAGAATAACAAAAGAAATAATACTAAAATGTATAAAAATGACGCGCACTCGTTCTTATACGTCTGTTTCGGTTGGGTGGTTACAATGCCTAACTAGAGATTATTATACTACTCACTTTACATTCTATATACTACATTCTATATACTACTGGAATGCCATGACATCTCATCATATAATAACGTCAATCTGTCATTCCAATAGTTTCAAAACTAACGATGTCTCCATAGCGGTGTTATGAATGTTAAAACTCATGACACACTCGTCTCTTTTTACATTTTACATGTGAACTCCTGTCGCTCTGGAGCAAGTTTACCCTTAGCAGCCAACAAATGACCGCCGCATTCATGAATTTATACTTCAGAGTAAACAGACAACCACATCAAGAATAGTAACAGCACTAAAAACGATTCAGCAAGGACATCGAATGTTTTCCATTTCCTCAAACTTACCCTAGCAACCACTGAATACGCACAGGAAATGCAGGCCAAACTCGCGCCTTTCCAGGAGCTATTTCAACCCACAGATGCTATGCTAAAGCGAGGCTGTCATAATAAGGCCAATAAGCAATATGTAAATCTATTTCAGCTGCGACATATACACATGCATCCTATAGATTCATGTTACATACTGCTGGAAATTAAATACACCCGGCCACGGTGTAAGTAATAACTGTATGTATGTATGTATGTATGTATGTATTGTAGTATAATCTATATATAATATATATATATATATATATATATCATATAACATATATATATACATATATAAATAAATACATATACACTAGTTTACAAGTGTTTGGAAACTTAAAAGTTCAGAGGTATTTCAATTACTAACTATTAATTAATACATTTGCCAAGTGAACAAAACACATCATCATAATCTAAAATCAGTACTAGCAAACTGGAAGTAGACTCAAATAAGATCTGTCAAGATTTGACACAAAAATAAATAAATAAAAAAATTTTTGGGAGAGATCGTATATTGTACCTAGGTCCTCAAAAGGATATAAAATATACCTCATAATTTGGGAATCATCATGGAAAATATGTCAAAACCGATGAACCATAAAAAACCTAGACTATACCAAATGACTTCGAATCAAAACTATCAGGAAACACTTTGAACAGCAGTTCAAACAGTCTTGAGATCTGATACCTTACGCATACCTAAAAAAATAGTCTGCCTGGACTAGAAGAGCTGAAAACATGCATAGCTTGAACGATGCATCCGGGTAGAAAATATCTTACTGGATGTTACGATCTTGGAACACTTAAAGAGGTTTTGCTGATCTCAAAACCTGAGATTCAGTTATTTTTCAGGTCGTTCAAACCAGAAGAAATATCCGATTATCTGAATAATATAAATTAAATCTTTCCCTGTTCTATTTCAGTGCCTTGCCCATAGATTTACAGAGGGGAGATTGGACAGCTTACGACAGCCAAACCAGTTAGCGACGTGCACTGCCTGGCGCATTCGCTGTGTTGATTATTATGCAAACAATGACGCAACTCATACAATCTAACGGAAAACCTTGTACTCTTCATGACGTGTTTTTCGGCTGTCCGTCAAGACAGTCAAATGACTTATGAACCAATTACTAAATACAATAAGTACTGTATGCAGAAATAAAAATATTCAATTTTGCTGGTAGTATATTTCTTCTACAGTTAAGCCATAAGAATTTGCAGATATGGCGACGTTACAACAATATGATCCTGCTACATTAACAACCAATTATCTCAGCAGTCTTCAAAGATTGGTAAAGGATCTTTGCAGCATTCACCAAGGACAGTGTGTGCCATACTAGAGAAAGAAAAATTATTCTGTGCGTAGATTTCATACACTTGAGCAATAAAGTTGACCAGTTTGCCAACGTAATGTGCCTTTCTTACAATCATAAATTTACAGTTTTACTCTCTAGAGGCAGAACTAATTATTATCTTTCTTTACACGTGGGTCAAAGTGACATGCAATAAAATTTGACAATAGTATGCTAAAATAATTGTCATCTCCAACGCTGTCATCCCATATAAGCTTCATTCACATTCATAATAGTATTAATAAAATAATATTCTAAATTTAATAGCCTTATACCTAACAGTAATATTCAAGTCTGTATAATAATTTTACTGGATTTTAAAATTTACTGTATCTGATACTATTAATAAGGATACAATTAATATTGTAGTTTCCAGGGCTGTACAAATCTTGCCGATGCCAGTACTGACGAATATGATGGCTTGTCCCCTCTGGTTACTTCTTAGACTAAATTTGCTTTGGTTGCCCCATTGTTGCTTCTTAATATATTCTGGACTTCAAAGTCTGTTGCAGAAAGTTAAGCTCATGCATACTAGGAAGTTTGAAAATGTACTTAGGCAGAAAATGCTTGCTGCATGCGTGACCCATGGTTTGGCTCTTTATCCCTTCTGCAATTTCTAACCCAAGTAAAAATAAGGTATTGGGCTTGTTCTTTGTTCTTGTCAAGAAATCTTAAACACAAAAGTGACAAAAATCAGTCCTGAATCTCACACATTATTAACAATAGGCCTCCATTACTGACCTACAGACATATATAAGGCATATTTGAGCCTACGAGTCTACTCACAGATCTTATAAAGGAAGCTATTTATTTAATTACAGTATAAAATGTAAATGCAATCTACATTAACTCATATTCATACAGTTGTGATTCAGGGGAGAGTACACTGTATGTGCTTTACACAACCACATGAAAGTATTTGAACCTTGACATACAAGTTATTTGTACAGCTTCAAGTCCAATAATTACTAGGAGGTACATATATAAAGCCATGTAACATGTCAGTCATACTAACCTATAATTCAGCATACTTATTTACATTGTATAGTCTAAGTTAGGCTAGCCAGTAGGAACAACTTAGACTTTCATAACTAGGCAAGACTTGAGCTGTATTTCAGAGTCTGTGGAGAGGGAAAGATGGAAACGAGTAAAAAATGTCAAAGAAACTTCGGCTCATTCGAGTTTTCTGTACAATGTTAATGCTCTGTAAAACCATCAGCTATGACCTGTAGCGTGTCAGTTGCTCACCAGATACGGCAGAGTAAGCGTCTGTTCCGTACCTCTGTTAAGTGCTGCCAGATGCACAATCCATGGCTAACTTTAACCTTAAATAAAATAATAACTACTGAATTAGAGGGTTGCAATTTGGTACGCTTGGTGATTGGAGGGTGGATGATCAAAATACGAATTTGCAACCCTCTAACTTAAGTAGTTATTTCTTTTTTTAGATCTGAGGGCAGATGGACTAAAGGGCGGACGGATGGAGAAAGCCAGCACAATAGTGTTCTTTCACAGAGAACGAAAAATAAGCATTTCTGAAGATGCCAAATTAGGGTATTTTTGCTGAGCTGAGGTTAGGCTACAGTAGGCTTCCTTTGGTTATTTGATGATCAACTCTGGTAGACTAGCTAATTGGTAAAGTTCACTTGTAGACTAGCTATAAGTACTTCACAGCACCCGTGCATATGGTGCCCAGCCCAGTCCATTATGACGTTCCTGATTGGCTGTTGATCAGCCAACCACAATGCTGGAAAGTCGCAAACTCGTCAGTGACTCTCAAAACGTCATACAGTGAGCATCTATGCTCCCATCTCTCCTCACTGTCTTTCAGAAGTTGTAACTTTCATTACACCTCAGTTTTGCCCGAAGAAAAGTAGTTTTCCAATTTCATCACTAAACAGTCAAGCCAATGATTTAAGGTTTTCAATGATATATGAATAATGTCCTTCAGTAAACTTAATGCTAAAATATGTAAAGTGAAATAAACATGAAATTCAAAGATAAAATATATTCTTTCATTCCTTACAAGACACCTCAGTGCATTCATCATTTATCGTCTTGTGTTTCATGCAGTATCATAGCTTAAATGCCATGGATGACAATTCTACGAAAAAATTATAGGTAGGGCTATCAATATATAAATAACAAGAAAAAGATTAAGAATATTAATCTCTCTCTCTCTCTCTCTCTCTCTCTCATTTTCATGTAATCACGTCCTGGTCACGCGACTAGTCGATGACGTCATCATCGTGATCACGATCCCTCGATGTAAGTAGTCTTATGGGGGAAAAAGAAAAATAAGACGTCATTATCGTCACCATCATTATAACTATCACCCTCTCTCATATCCTACAGTGGAAATATCCCTCGCATTATTCTTTTTTAATATATATTATTCTACGATTTTTTTCATATAGAGATTTCCACTATAGGGAAAACTGCTCAATTGTTTACATGTAAAACTATCAAAAATGAAAGATTATGGAAAGAAGCTACTACAAACAGAAAGTTCCAAGTGATATTGCTTGCTTGTATAAGTATGTACATATAAATTCAGACCTCATGGGGAAGGGAATTGAATGCGTCCCCGAATTAAGCAGCTGCACTCCTGCATCCTCTCTCTTGATGCTCTTTGTAACTAATGGATAAAACCTTGGCTACTTCTGTGGACCATGGTTCAAAACCCGTAGAATGGTAACTGTCCGTATATTATTAGGCGATGTAGTTGCTTATAATGTGTTTCATATGAAGCAACCCCCATCCCCCTGGAAAAATTTCCACATTTGCCACTTCTTATACCCCTACAGGAGGTTCATTTACAGCGAAGCACGAAAACCCTAACCCATTCCCTACACAACATGAGAACCTACCATTCCAACATATCTTCCACCGCCCCATGAGCTAACCCTCTCTCATTCTCGCACGCCTTCCTTTCTCCCAAAACTTCTGTATTATGGCATTTTCGCTATTTTGTCCATCTTTTGTTCAGACATAAGCGAGCCATCTCTAGACGTAAGCAAGCCACCTCAAACAGGTCCTTTCAGTAAATTCTAACATCTTTACAGTTATTCTCTTCAGACTTTAGTTACTGGACATGTACCAGGCACAAAAATTCATCTTAAAACTGCTAAATTTCGTCTGTCATTTCATATCTAACAATCAAATCTCACATACTTAAGGATTTGGTTCAATAACCGTCTGATGCATTCCAATTTTTCGTCTACAAGCCACACTCGTCTTCTAAATCTTTGGCAAAAATTCTGATACTTTTCTTGCTTCAACTATAATGTGATTCGTCTCTTCTCTTGTCCTGAAATTATCCATTACGATTGCCCCACATAAAACCTATCAATAACATACATTTTCCTTCATCCATACATAAATTTACACTATTACCACATCTACCTAGTTTTAATGCCATTACCTTACATTTCTTGATATTCACTTTACATCACAGTCACCCTAAAATTATTTACTATTTTCAGAAACTTCTCTTTACTGCCACCAATGAATTATATCATTAGTAGAATTCCGCCACTTGATATCCAAAACATCCCATTTTATTATCTCACAATTTTGTGGCTTTGGAGATAAGGAACACCTTGTCTTAGATTAAATTAACAAATTAACTCATCTTGCCATCATCTACACTTTCCCAATAAAGCTCCTGACTGCTCTCAACAAATTGACCTCGACAACATAGTACATCCTAGACACCACCAGGATTTCAAGAAAAGGCAGACAACACAGAGGCAAAGCCGTTTTATCAAAATCAGTTGGAGAAGTAACATTACCATATAAGAATTCACCATTCTCCATTTCCCAACAGATAAAGACTATATGATAAGAAGAGAAGGTGGGTGGTGCTGGCGGCTAGGAAACTGACTCAATTCACTATTATATTCAACGAGGAAGGTAACCGTCCCCATTTTAAGCAAGAGATGAAGAATCTGTGACTCCTCATTCAGGAAAGAATGGTTATGAATGTATAATAGATAGCCCAAAGGTGACTGAGAGATTATGTTATTGGGAAGAAAAAGTCGTAGAAAAACAAATTTGATGAGAAAGAATGTTCGGATGCCACCACTCTCTGGATGAGCGAGGTGCTAAGTTAGCTCATTATAGCCCCTGGTACGGCACCTTTTCCTGCAGATGTATCAATGAACCACTGATTTACTGTTACTCGGGCAGTTTATGAGTGCAGCGAATCTGAAGATGTAGGAACGCCAAAATGTGTAAATTTTGTGGCGGAAAACACGCCTCAAAAATGTGAAAATGAGAAGAGACGGAAGAATAACTGAATCTAACGGCGATGACCTGTAGGGTATTACATGATGCAACCAGCCTCGGGGGCTCAAAATATGAGTCCGGCGACATTCAGTGGAAGGCTTTGTGCATACAGCTAACAGGTAACAATTCGCCAGTTAATCCTCGGCGCTTCTCTACAAGTTCAGTCCTCAAATGGAGGTAGACAGCAGATCCGTAGGTACTGACATGGACAGTGGGGCACCCATGAATACTACCTACCCACAAGTGAGGTAACAAATGGGAAGTTTCTCCTACCTATACATACTATCAGTACCACATTCCCTCTTTTCTGGTAGTACTTTGAGAACTTCAGGTTCTCAAAGTACGTGAAAACAGATCTTACAAAAGGTCTATAAAAAGAAGAAAGAAAGAAAAAAACATGGTGAGTTTGAATCTTTTTCAACAGACAAAATAAATGCTACAAGGACCTCAATGAAAATAATAAAGGGAAAAATATTGGAGAACAGGGAGAAAAGAACAATTTAGTTGGTAAGTGATTCACACCCATGCGCCAATGTAATACTAAAAATTGTGAAATACATATTTAAGGACAGTGAGTGAATTCAGCGTTGAAGTTGAGAAAGTAAAACTGATTCTCAATGTAGCAAAAATTCCATAATACCTTACATCTGCCAAGAAAAAAAAATCAGCAATACAAGTACCTGAAGATGAACAGGAAAAAGTAAAGCATTTAGCACAGATAGTGAATCATGTTACACATCAAATAGCTAATAAGTGTAGAATTATCAAAAAATGAGCTGACAGATCTGAGCAGATTCGAATGTACTTGTTTTAAATAAGCGTTTTGTTGCTATACAGAAGTGCACCACACAAAAAGATAAAAACATCACTTGCCCAATAGATGATTCCTTTGTGTACCAAAACTGAAATTTTTTGTTGTCGAGAAAAGTAACAGATTACGGATATGCACCATGGTAAGACTATATAATGTTAACTGCTACTTAATTTCTTTTTTTATACAACATATCCAAAAACTAATATTATGTAACTTACAAACGTATTGTCTCCCTTAAAATAACTATTACTATTTGGTAACGGAATTACACATCAAACAGCCACCTTGCTCTCTTTGACTATACTTACTACTATATACCATATTACCAATCACCTATATATTATTCCTTCGCTCCAACTAAACAAATACTCCCTATTGTAAGAATACCACTCCCTTGAGTTTTCTATACTTCCAATCCTATGCTTTTTCACACTTGTTCATTTTTTACCATTTATATGCCTAGCTCATTTCTTATACATACAGATATACATACATACATTATACATATGTGTGTGAGTGATTTTAAATCACGAAAAGGTAAAAAGGTGATGATTATACGAAGAACAAAGTTACAGCCACTTCCTTCTTTTTGCCAGAGCAAAAACTTCAACTAAGAAACCACATCCACAATATCAAATTAAAAACATTCCAAAGAAGAAGAGCATTTTCGATCAGCCCTCTGAGACACGTCTGGGAATACCTGTTTATTGCTGTTGATTTTTGCTGTCATTTTTTTCTACGGTATATCGAAAAAAAAACTATGAGAGATGAATTGAATGAAAACCTTCCGTAATATGAATTTCTCATGTGACATTCCACAATGAAAAAAAAGAAATAAAAATATCGGCCACGTTATTTACAATGTCTATTTAAAGAAATTACACATCTAGACACAAGCGACCTCCTATTCTAACTACTTAATCGTGGATGAACCCCTCTCGAGAAAAAGTCGGCAACATTAGTTGTTCCATAAACCTTCACATTAGACACATCAGTAATATCTCAAACACTCTTACTGCGTCAGCCACCTCTACCCTCACATTGCTCCTTTCGAGTGCCTTTTTCACGCTAAATATTCAGCACTTTCTAGGACCTAGCACCCGTCTGCGTTCAAGCATTTCTCAATTATCCGCTTTTCGCTGATAAAGAACTGGGTGAAAACATTACAATAAAACTGCAATTCTTAGCTGAAGGAAATACATATAAAATAATGTTAAACATTATCCACCATATCACCGACAATTTCACAAACACACAATCACAGAATCCTGACGGCTGTATCTCACAATAATTCAACTGATTGTGCTCTTACGCACTTACAACCATTACTCTGCATAATGATAATAAATTTATCATTTCATTACATTAATTTATTCCAAGAAAACTGACCATGGAACCATAACTACTTTGTACGTTCTAAAACATATCCGTCATTTACTACCTACTGGTACCTACTATGTCCTAGGATAAACATTGCATAAACTACAATCTCACTAAAGACGACCCATCGTTCAAGAAGTCCTACTGTTACTGGTTTATCTTGAAAGTTCGTCATGAAAAAATAGCTGATGTTTATGATTTTGTGTTAGGTCTTCAAGCGCATCATTTGATAGCGAAGTCAATCTCGTCTCGGCCTTTAGTTAAATTCAGCCAAATTGTTGCAATTGTGCGTTAATGGCCGCACTGGAGACGCTCCGACTCCCTCCCTTCCAGAGCTCTCATTGAATGTCTTTTAAACTTTTCTATTTCGTTATTAGGCAAAATCAAGCCAAAAGAAAACCTGTACACGAAAAAACAAGTTACGCTCAGGGGTTAGAAGATCATGATCCCAAAATAATGGAGCATCTTATGAGAAGTCCAATGTGTGCCTGAGAAAATTCCTTAATATATATCAGAACCTTGCGGAGAGAATACAAACAGAATACGTAAAAAGCGATGAGAAAATAAATAAAAAAGGAAAGGAAATGAAAGAGTTCTTAAAACAATCGGTTTCTCTTTGTCATCTCTCTCTTTCCTCATTCCGATAAGTTACGTAACTTTGAAGTTATGCGTACTGAACTATGAAATTTTAAGGCATCAATACGTGAAAAAGAACACTAAGTAAAAAAGGGGGGGCAATTTCATTAAACACCCTACTGCTTGCTTACTGACCCAAAACTTGGAAAAGAGGTCCGAGATAAGGCCAAACCTGTCCAATACTGAATTGCCTTTGCACTCTTTCCCTTAACCGACGATTTAAACGGCAAGTATCTAAGTGCTGGCCGCATAAGTTTCATTTTTATGGTCATAGACGTTATATAAGTCCTACCTCTACAGTTCCGTCTTTCAGTCATTAAAACGAGAGATTTTTCTTTCACATGAAGCTTATGTCATTGCTATCCTTACAGGCACTACCATCATTCTACTGTTAGACTGTTAGTGAAAAGACAGTCTGCTACAACTGGCAATTTACTTAATTAATCCGTTTTTCTCTTGCAAAAATCTGTTCGCGAAAAACGATAAATACTGAAGCTTTTACCCTTTCTGTTTTCCGTTCATCTTATAACCTTTCATTTATAAGATTATTGGGTCTATCGCTCCTTCAGAGAGGTAAGAGAAAAACCCCGTTCCGTCACACTACGAGAAAGAGAGAGTTTTTGCGTGCCAATGACGTTCCTTTAAACAATGAAAATAACAACCTTGAAAGGAGGAAAAACTGTCGCAAACGCCTCTCTCCTCAGGTCGCCCTCTTCCCTTTCTCGTTCGCGTTTTCTCTATGCTTATCAATGTATCGCTTAATCTCGGTATCCCTCTTCTGCCACACGTCCTTTCTTCAACGTGAACAAAAGCCCCGCTGCTCGGAGGGAAAACCGAAAATATACCTTCTCCTGCTTACACAACTGTCAACGCTGACATTTCTGGGGTCACCAACCAAAACGTATTCATATAAAAGGCCTTATGAATAAATATACAACTCATCCCTAGAGAAAATAACTAGGTACGCATTCCCTCCATTAACATTTACATCTCAGCGATTTAGATAAGCAAGACAAGTAAAAAAGCATATCGAATTTACCTTCACTTTTCGTTTTGAGAGAGAGAAGGATTACCTAGTCGAACTAAAACTTATCGAATTTGTCTCATGATAGAGAGACTTCAACCGTGAGAGGGTAAAACAGTTCTCTCAAGTGAGGATTCAGTCTTTCATCTAAACTGGTCGGTGAAATTACAACTGAGGTTGAACTGCGTCTATGTTACGATCACAGAATTGAAAAGTAGCATTGCATCGTGTTCATCAAGACAGAGCTCTAGGGGCTGTCTTATTGCTTTCTGAATATGTGTTGGCGAGTTTTGAGGATGACTGTGCACCGAGGAAGTGTTCCTTGGGTTACAGGCTGTGATTCCAAATGTTGGAGCACCACTCCCATTCCGGTTAGGAGGATACAGTGCAGATGAGGGCAAAGAGAAACTGATCCCAAGTGAGGAATTGAGGGGAAAAGGGTACTCCAAATTTAAAGGGTGGCATGGCAGATTTTTAACACCTTTCTATAACGAATAACAAAAATAGTAAAGAATATACATATATTATTAGCTTTCGGATAATAATATGTACTATATAAGTGTGTGTATATATTATACACAAACCATCACACAGACACAAATATATATGTATATATACATATTACATTAAATATATATTTTCTATTAGCGAAAAATGGCATTGTCCCTTCGGAGTACTGGCAAATATATATGTTTATATATAATATGTATGTATGTATATATATGTATATATATGTATATATATATATATATATATATATATATATATATATAGAAGATAAGAGGTCCATAAAACACTATTTGAACGTTGCAACTATATATTTCGAGCACTTCCTTCTATACTCCTGATCACTGGTAAAATATGGACAGGATGTCTTACAAGAGTATATATCCTAAGCATATGACATACCTACATATGTTTTGTATATAGGATATACCCTTGGATGACATCCTATGTCCATATTTTACCAGTGATCAGAAGCACAGAAGGAAGTGCTCGAAATGTATAATTGCAACTTGCAAATAGTGTTTTATGGACCTTTTATCTTCCTATTATACTGTTGTATTACAATAAACCATTCATACCTCTATACATAATATATATATATATATATATATATTATATATATATATATATATATATATATTACATATAAACATAAAATTTTTCTTATTGACTGTAAGCGAAAAATAGCATCGCCAAATCGGAGTCTGATAAGGATGAACGGCGCAACGATCAAGGTTATACTCAAATTCTCACATAGATTATAGATTATGTGATGCAATAACTTTTTGTCTCCCCCAATGCCAGACAGTTTGGATTTCCAGAAAACGTTTTAATCAGTAAAACAAAGTGTAGAAAAGAAACTCGCTGGTTTTTCTCTCCATTGACTTAGTCGTAACAAAAAACACTAAGATTAAGTATATCTTAGTTTTACCAGACCACTGAGCTGATTAACAGCTCTTCTAGGGCTGGCCCAAAGGATTAGATATTTTTACGTGGTAGGAACCAATTGGTCACCTAGCAACGGGACCTACAGCTTATTGTGGAATCCGAACCACACTATATAGAGAAATAAATTCCTCTGATTCCGCGTTGGCCGAGCCGGGAATCGAACTTCAGACCACCGGGTTGACAGCCGAGCGCGAAAACCACTCGTCCAACGAGGAACTACAAACACTTAACAGAAATACTTCCTTATCTGAATGTACTCAACAAATAAGATTGTTTTGATCAAATATATGAGCAATAGTGAAGGTATTTCAATAGAAAACAGTACCATAAATCATATCATGATTTTTGTTTAAGAGAATTACCGGGAAAGAATTTCTCTTCAGCACTTCATTAGGTCTTTTTACAAGAGAAATCTAGGATAATATATATATATATATATATATATATATATATATATATATATATATAATATATATGTATACACGGATACATACACTCTCTAGACCTACATTCTCCTTCAACTTTAAACAAACGTACGAATCTTTGTTCAATCTACACTCTACAGCATTTGATAATTCGGTGGTTATTCGGTCCTCAATTTCTTTTCCCTTTACCTGAGCACAATACGGTTATTTCTTGGAATCTTAAAATGCCTGTCATTATATTTAGAACTTAATTCTCTCCGAAGATATTCACTATTTCCGAAGGTAAAACTTGATTTGGGTTCGATTTCCAGGAGAGAGAGAGAGAGAGAGAGAGAGAGAGAGAGAGAGAGAGAGAGAGAGCACAAAAATGATACACATCATATTAAAAATCTCAGCACTGGTACACGAGGCTTAAAACCACTTCTGCTCCACTCAATCCAGCTAAATCGATGAACAAGAGAAAATCCATATTTCTAAGGGTTATCATTAGATAGAAAGTTAATGAGGGCATGAAAAACACAATATTTCTGATAAGGATGAAAGAGACCTGAAATTGAAACGAAAGAAAATGAGATCTGAACGAATACAAAAAGGTCAAACGGTAGACAAGAGGTCGCGGAGAAACGGTATAATATACGAAGCAGAATTGTAACAGTACCAAATAACGACAACCAATAAATGTTAAAATATGAACTGAGAATAAAGAGAGAGAGAGAGAGAGAGAGAGAGAACTCTTGGAGAAAGTAAACCGCATTTCAGGCAGATATGAACATCGACCAATACAGCATCCTCATTGACTCGATTAGACGATCAACGCCCCACATCATATTATTTTCGCGAGTTTTCTGAGCTGCTCTTTTGGCACGGTCTGAAATTCTGTTTTAGCTTCTGTTTTCCCAGATCCCTATAACGTTCTCGTTCCTTCAAGAAACATTCCTTACCTTTCCTCATGGACTATGTTCCGCTTCACAACTGAATAAGTAAAGAAGAATTTTACTTCTGAAATCGTCGCATCTAAGAAAAAGAAGCGATAGGAGGGTATGAGGTTTATGAGGAATAAACAGGAATGGTAAGTGTAAACAAAAAAGGAAAAAGACGAAATAAAACAGGATTTACTGAAGGAAAGAAAACAACAAACATGACTTATACGTCTCAGATAAAGACAAAAATTAAAATGATCACATGAGAAAAGGTTGTATCAGGAACAATGGTCAATGTAATAAATGAGGGAATATCGAAAGCATGCAAATAAATATATATAGTATATATATATATATATATTATATATATATATATATATTACATATATATATATATGTATACATATATATATATATATATATATATATATTATATATATTATATATATATAATTATATATAGAGAGAGAGAGAGAGAGAGAGAGAGAGAGAGAGAGAGAGAGAGAGAGAGAGAGAGAGATTTAAGAAGACAGAAGATATTAGCAAATAAGCAAGAGAAACCGTGGAGAAAAAACTGTAAATATGAAATATATACATAGTAAAAGGCTAAAGAGGGAACACCTAAACTCCCACTTTACTTGAGAGAGAGAGAGGAGAGGAGAGAAAGAGAACTTACCTTGCTCGAACAATTGTATCCCCCGCCACGTGATATCTCCAGCACATACCTGAAGGAGGGAAAAGGAATAGAAAATAAGGTTAAATGACTCCAACAGAGGAGCGAAACGAACAAAAATGCACAATGGGAAGAGTCGTAAAGAACCTTCATTTGCATATATCTTCGCCTAAACTCCAAAATAAGATTTCTTTCCATTTGGATTCGTGCACAGAAACGCAGCGGCGAATTTACATAAACTTCCTCCATCATTCCTTTCTCTTTCTTGTGGAATTATCATTTCTTGGAAATATATCGTTCGTTTTCAGACTACAGCGATATGTAAATACCTAAAAACAATAAAAAAAAAATAATACACATGCAAAGGAAAAGATATGTTCCCTATTCAATAACTAAATATAGTCTCCTTCTTTCCCACCGTTATCCTTACATTAAGGGGTCGGTTGCCTGATGAGCCTTCTCCACTGCCTCCTATCAAAGGCATCATTCTCCACCAAACCTCTTCTCTCCAAATCTTCCTTCACTTTATCTCGCTATCTCATTCACTGTTTCCTCTCGATCTTCGTCCTCTAACAGGTTCCTCCCAAGCCCTCTTCACTCCCATTTCATCCATCCTCTACACATGCCCATACCATCTCCATCGTGACTCTCTTATCACCTCTGTAATCTTTACTAAGCCTGCCCTTCTTATTTCGTTATTTTCAAATCTTCCAAGCAGCGATATTCCCATAAACCACCTCAGCATTCTCTCTCTGTTCTCTCAAGTTTTACTTCCTCTTTTCCTCTTAAGAGCCCGTCAATAACTAAATATATTACTATACTCAAAGGAGGACTACAAAAACGCAGGAATTTATTAGACGTGCAGACATTACACAAACACACACACACAATGTGTATATATATGTATATATATATATATATATATATATATATATATATATATTATATATATAGATATATAATTGTTCTGTGTGCAGAGAGCAGGGAAGATCTGGAAGTGAAATTGGAAAGATGGAGACAAGTACTGGAGGACAGAGGAATGAGAATAAGTAGATCCAAGACAGAATATATGTGTACTAGCCACTGAGGGGGATGATAGAGAAAGTATTCAGCTTGGTGGAGAGCAAATAAGGAGAGTTGATAAGTTTAAGTATTTGGGATCTTTTGTTAACGCTGGAGGAAGTATGGAAGAAGAAGTAAAACATCGGGTACAGGCAGGCTGGAACAACTGGAGAGCGGCCTCGGGAGTTCTTTGTGACAAAAGAGTGCCGCTTAGGTTAAAAGGAAAATTTCACAAGACGGTGGTAAGATCAGCAATGCTGTATGGTACGGAAACAGCAAGCATGAGAAAAGCAGAGCAGAAGAAGATGGATGTGGCAGAAATGAGAATGCTTAGGTGGATGTCTGGGTAACAAGAGTGGATAGGATCAGAAATGACTACATAAGGGGGTCAACAAAGGTGGTGGAAGTATCAAAGAAAGTGCAGGAGGGGAGGCTGAGATGGTATGGACACCTGTTGAGGAGATGAGGGACATGCTGGGAGACATACTATGGGGGTGGAGGTGCATGGAAGAAAAGAGGGAGACCAAGAAAGAGATGGAAGGACTGTGTGAGAGGAGACTTACATGAGAAGGGAAATTGATGAGGCAGAAGCACAAGATAGAAATAGATGGAAACGGCTCATCCGAAACGGCGAACCCCATATAAAAATGGGAACAAGCTGGGAAGAAGAAGATATATATATATATATATATATAATGTATATATTATATATATATATATATACATATATATATTTATTTATATATATATATATATATATATATGTAGTGTGTGTGTGTGTGCTGCGCAGCGCGCAAAGCAAAGAGCTCTCTCTCTCTCTCTCTCTCTCTCTCTCTGTGAAACCTATATAACAGAGGAGCTGTTTTAGATTAAGGAAAAATACTCACTGAAATAACCCTTGTAATTAAATTAATTCATATGGAAATGGGAAAACGAAGCGATGATTGCTAATTTACGTGAATAAATCAGGAGATCAAATCTGAAATAGAAAGGATCCCTTAAATTTAATGTCCGTTCCCAAGCGCTGGCGATTAGGAAAGATACAAAAACAAAAACAAAAGGTCTCAAACAAGGAGATAACCTAAAAGAGCTTAATTCACTCTAATAAAAATGATATGGAACGATGATCATACCACTACCAAAGAAAACGATTTCTCCAAAGATTCTCAGAATATTTTCCGCTGTTTTGTGGCAAAGTGATGTTCAATTCCACCCTTCTTTTTGTTCAGAGATCCAGCGAACGGAATTTCAATCATCTACCACGAACGTGACCTGCAAATGGAATCATGATACTGTACAAAGATAAAGGTGTTTATATACATATGTATATATATAAATATACATAAATAAACATACACACATTTCCAATATGATATATTTTATAGATAGGGGATATAAATTCTATATATATATATATATATATATATATATATATATATATTTGCTTGCATATGTATGCACATTTACTTATACATCATATATATGGTGTGTGTGTGTTTATAGGTATGTGTATATATATATTATATATATATATATATATATATTATAAATATATATATATATATTATATATATATATAAATATATATATATATATATATATATATATATATATATATATATATACAGTTGATGTTTAAGTAGGCGGCAGTGTGTGTGTGTGTGTGTGTGTGGTGTTCGCGCAGTTATAAAATCTCTTTGTGAACTGAGTAACTTTTCTTACAGAACACACTTTCAATGATTTCTGAGAATCGATCTCAGATCATGCCTGAGGAGACCTTGCTCTCAGGACCTTAATCCTACACCAGCCACGGATGAAACTGTTCCTTTGATTGAAAAAGGAGACGACCACAACCTTCTAGTTGTTGTTCCGATACGGCTGGGGTGTTTCTATTTGTTCTATCTAATCAAGAGTTTTTTACGCCTTTTCGCAATGACTAAGGTTTATTTTTAAAAGTGTGGTTCTTCAGACTCTCTGTCGACACATATGTGTGAACAAGTAAATTACAGTGATAATCTTTAGGTTTTCTGTCTGGGTGATATAAAATTTGATATCGAAACACACGTATGATATGGTATTGACCCATTACCCACATGAATAACTCAGGGACGAGTTCATCAGTTACTTTTTTTATTTTTTATTTTTTTTCGTCAATTACCAACAGTTTTTTTAATGGATTCGAGGCTGGTCTAGAAAGCTATCAACTTTATTTCTTGAGACCACTTCCACCTGGAGGGTCAAGGAGACTGTCTACAGACAGACACACTGGCTCAAAATATTACATACTGGCCACTCGTTTGGTAAGTTCATTCAGCTTATATTGCGTTGTTGGAATTAAGTTCTGCGAACTATGCTTTTATTTGATGAGATCAAGCCACAGCGCAATAACAAAATCAGTTGTATTTGACACGTCATACATAAGAAAATATATTTTTTCTGGAACTTGTCATAAATCAGAAAAACACATTTTTCTAAAAATTGTACATGGATTCCTCAATTTCAGATGACCAATGAGTTTTCCAGGACTGGCTGAGGCTTCACTGAAGACATTCCATGTAGGCCATGCTTTTTTAAAACTTTGTCACTGAAACCTTTAAATCTTTGCTAGCGCATTAACTCAGGCTGCACACTAATAACCTTAAAAAATTTTAAAAAAATAAATAAATAAAAAACAATAAATTGCTGAACTCCCATGAAGATGTAAAAAAAAGCAAGCAATTTTTATGCTTTTATATTTATTTAAAACCCTACTAGAGGCCATCTTAAAAAAAAAAAGGGTGCCAACTGGGAATTTTCTTCGATAGCACTTTATCTTAATGACATGAGATAACATTCATTCCTAGAAAATGGGGTCTGCCTGCTCATTATATAAAAACATTGAGTCATACGTTTAAGAGTGAAGAGGAAAAGCCTGAATTGGTAAAAACCCAATGTATGATGTAGTTTTTTTATGATGAAAATGGTCATGTAAAACTAGAGAATTAATGAACTGGGTATAGAACATGTATGTGCAAGGTTTCCATCACACCTGTTCAAAGGTTTTCGTGGATGGAACAAGAGAGCAGTCAGAGGAAAGCCATGAGATGTAAGTTCAACGTTACTTGATAAGAAAAGGGGTCATCTAGTGAATGTCAAGTGACTGATCTTTGCTGGTAATATAGTGTTATTTGATGAAAGAGAAGCGATGTTGCACAAACTAATCAATTTGGTAATAATGACGGAAATTACATAGATCAGCATAAGACTTTGAAAGTCTTTGAAGGATAAAACTGTTAAGAATGTAAGTATGAACGCAGAAAGAATAAAAATGGTTAACAGAGGTCTGTATTTTTGGAATTAAAAGTTATACTGTAAAATGGAATTTCGAGCCAAGTCTTCTTGATGGAAGTGGAAAACAAATGCTGATTTCACAAATAAATGGCGAAAAAAAAACCGAAATTGCTGAAATGAACTGTCTGAGATACAATGATGGAGGGTTGAAAATATTGTCAGATTCTTCAGAGTTGGTTTAGCCTCATTCATCAAATGAAAGACGATAGTTTTGTGGAGTGTTTGTTTGTTTGCATGGTGTTTTTACGTTGCATGGAACCAATGGTTATTCAGCAACGGGACCAACAGTTTTACGTGACTTCTGAACCACGTCGAGAGTGAACTTCTATCACCAGAAGTACACATCTCTCACTCCTCATTGGAATGGCCGAGAATCGAACTCGCGACCACCGAGGTGGCACGCCAACACCATACCAGCCACGCCACTGAGGCGCTGTTTTGTGGAGTGTGTGTGAAATCAGGAATGACGGGAGACAGCGACGTTAAGGAAGGGCTGCTGAAAACCATTTGACAGGTTTTACAGTGGAGGGGCCAAGTATTCATGAGGCGGTAATTCATGCAAAAAACCACAAAAGGAAACTCCGTATCTAAACTCACTTCCAGGATCTTAGGTCTGTGTTCCTCTGTGCTTTCTTTTGATGGTTCCACTGAAGCTGACCCCGTTCAGAAACTTCTCGCAGAACCTGCACTACTTACTAACATCCACATGTTCCACATTCAAATCTGCCTAATAAATTCCCTATATAGTTTCTACAAGTCTGCAAAACAACTAAGTTTCCCCTCAGTTGTTTGCGTTTTTCTTTAGTCTTACATAACAAGCATCTATGCTTCTTCTCTGAAGCATCTTCTAGACTAGTGGGTTGTCAGGAAGTGAGAAACAAGAAATTCCAATAGTTCCTTTTTCTGTAAAAAAAAAATTACGTTATTTAATTACGATTAATTTTTAATTTACAAACTTGCGTCCTCATATTTTTCTTCGATGCATTAAATGAGAGGCGACCTTAGTGAATTTTTTTACCTATTGAGGCCGTCCTAATGCAAGTTACGCTACACAAACAAAAAATGGGCCCTTCAATACAACCTTGGTTCAAAGGGATCAACACTACAAAAGAAAAAAGGTGCATTTTGACACCTCATATACGGAGAGAGAGAGAGAGAGAGAGAGAGAGAGAGAGAGAGAGAGAGAGAGAGAGAGAGCGCATTATGATAGTTTTGTTGAGAAAGAGCGGGAGAAGGGGAGGTGGTTGGGGGCAAGATTATGATAGCTTATATTTCCGCTTGACATACATGTATGGTAGATTAAAAACTGTTGACATACACGGAGCCAGGTGGTAAGTTCTTGTCTACCCTACAGTAAGCACCACCGTCACGATAATGACAAGAGAAATGACAGTGGGTCGCTCCTACATCTCACTCAAGATTTCTCCGCAGAAGGGCTTTGTCTTTGTGCAGCCGCAGAGCAGGAAGAGAAGTGTGAGAGATAGAGGCAGAGAATCAAAGCGAAATTACTCTTTAACCCTTAATTTACCACAACTGTCTGTTATTTACGCAAAACACAATGATTTTTTTGGAAAAGAAAAGAGCCAAAGGAGGCCTTTTTCTCGAAGGCACAAAACGAATCTTATGTGGAAATCTGTTATATCGCACAAACCCCTAAACATTTATTATGCCTAACATCTTAGTCATATAACTAAAACTTAATCGAGGGACCCCTTGCTGATTTAGCTGTTTAATTTCAATTTAATTTCTGATCAATTTTCATTTATTTTCAGATTGATTTCCATTTACTTTTTCAGATTCATCAGAATCTGGTGAATAACCTAACACAAACTTCTAAACATTCAACTGCGATTACATTCATTTGACATTCATTAACAGACAACCAACAAATAAAAATGTTCTCTACAAAACACAAAATATGTTTAACTAAACTCGGAAAATAACATGTTTATTCAGAGATGGAAATGAAGGTTGGATGCACAAAAAATAAAAAGGAAGTGAGACTCGCCTCTCGAAAGATGGAGCATTACAAGAATTTGTAATAATGGCAGCAAGGAGGAACAGCGTCGGGCAAGTGCAACATTTAGCCAACCGCTGTCTGTGCGGAGTGTGTTTACTGCCAAGGGAACAAGTCGATTAACCTTTTGCATTTCGTTTCTCACAACACTCATCAATCTCAACTTTCTCACTCCTTTCTTGCAATAGATGATGTGGCACTTCAAGGTTATTTCGCTTGAGGCGTGTCCTTAGCACGAAATAATTCCGAAGGACCACTTTATATCAGATAACTGATTCATCATTCTCATAAAGCTTCCACGTTTCACCAAGCGGATACATCGCTCAACTCGATTGTTTTTCGTTTTCTCTTTTTGCTTTTAACTAACCCGAAAAATTTTTCATTTCCATCAGACATGGTGATATGAGGGCATCGAGCTGCTTTTTAAGACCACCTTCACAGAAAAATAAAAAGACAAAAACCAACGGCAAGGGAAGATCTACCATAAAGGGTAGCGACACCGTCACCTCTAATCTGACAGAACGGAAAACATAAGCATGGCAGATCTACTGCCACGGACAAATAATAATAATAATAATAATCCAAACAAAAAAAAACTTCTTTCAGTTTTCTTCTGAAGATTGAAAAAGAAACCCCACAAATTCACTTTGTAACTTGTTTACTTCTAAGTATTTACATTTAGTTTTACTCCACACTCGAGTACTTTCAGGCCCTTCTGTGGCCCATTCTCAAGAGATGTTTGGGATGTTAGCCGAGTGTGGAGTAAATCTAAATGTAAATACTTAGAAGTAAACAACGTTACAAAGTGAATTTGTGGTTTCTTTTTCAATAATTAATAATAATAATAATAATAATAATAATAATAATAATAATAATAATAATAATAATCATACTGAATTTCTCTTCAAAATCTGTCGCTTAAAAAATAAGATAACCAGTCCAAAAAAGAAGAGACGCGTTCCACATTCTTAGGGTGACTGGGATAAAATGCTCTAAGCAATTGTCATTCAAGTACACGATTACCGAAATGATGGTCCTAATTTTCAATATTTCCCGCTATGGGCTAGAAAGCATGAGGGCGAGTCTTTCTTCTCTCTCCTTTTTTACCAACGATCTATCAAATATTTTGATGCACTATGTTCACATAAATCTCTTCAACATACTTTATCTAAAGTATGCTGTAGCTACTTGAACATACCTCTACCTCAGTATCTCTCAATCAATGCATTTAAAACATAAACTCCTTAAAGGATAACGTCTTCAAATTCTCTATTACGCTTTTCTCGTGAAAACATTCTTTACTCGAATGTCCGAGAGAAACACACGTGAAATCTACAGGAGTCACTAAAAACCGTCTAAAATCTAACATTTACGGGTGATGGATTGCCCATAAAGATGAACTAAAAAGTCCAACAAAGGTGAATTTTTATTTCCTTTTGAGTTCCTTTGTAGAACACCGATATGCCAGGAACTTGAATAGACGGATAATGAAAAAAAATAATAGAATTTTTCGTCCCAATCTTTCAAACTGACTTGTTTAGGAGATTTTTTTGCTTTATCACTTATCTAGTAGCAAAGGAGCTCGATTTGAACACTTAATCTCGTTCTTCTCATGAGAGAGAGAGAGAGAGAGAGAGAGAGAGAGAGAGAGAGAGAGAGAGAGAGAGAGAGAAATAGTCCAGGTAACCACAACCAATTCAGTCTGGACGGAACGGCCCAACAACTTTCACAGAATTTGCCTTTAAGCAAGGTAATAATTCATTACCAATGACATTGCAGAGAGAGAGAGAGAGAGAGTACAGCAGGCCAAATATATAACCATCCTAATCACATATAATGGCAAAATAATCGGGACATACCTATGATACAGTAATGTATTGTGTACCTTAGAAAAAGTACAACAAAATTCAGTTATAAAAAGTATACAAGTTGATTGGGTTACAAGATGAGAAAGGAATAAAGAGAAAAAATAGTCACGTTGTTTGTTTATCATATAAATTAGAAATTAATACTACACAAAACAATATATAAATCTATATTTAAAAATAGATAAATCAAAATTGTCCCTATTATATAAACAAGTAAATAGGCAGGCAAAATATTAGAACGTCGTCTTATGATATCTCCTTTTTAAATTTTTGAAGTTTTTCACTGAAGAAATTACATAAGGTGCTGTGAAATCGTTTCAAAACATTTTACTTTGACAGAAGATTAATATTATTAAGGATGATTAAGCCTTTTGTCCTCAGAGTCACTGATGGTGCTCATCCTTCCGCATCCTGACGAGACCCACGACGGTTGACTTTCATGAACATTAGAATAATGCTGGAGCCATCATGTTACTAACCATGTTACTACAACAAATTCCATGATGCTAACTAAAGGGGGAAGCCGCCGTTTCATCTTGGAGAAAGAACCTACAGAAAGTTCTCTTCCTAAGCCCAGATAAGCAAAGACTCGTCCAGTCAAAAACCATTTTCCGCTAAGGTAAACAGCAAGAGGAAGTCTAGAAGCTCCAATTAGGACCTATTCATGAGGCGTCCTTATCCGCAGAAAGGGAAAGATCCGCCATTAAGAATCATTAACGCTCACGCTACTCAACAATAAATAGAAGAAAAATCCATTCTACACACGTAATCACTTGACTACCGCAAGAAAGGAGGTCGAGAGGAGACAGAGAAAAAGGAGAGAGAGGAGAGAGAGAGAGAGGTAGTTAGCTTTTCTTTGAGATAATCCTCAGCTCAGGGAGAAAATAGTCCTTACTTGAAAAGCAACAAAATGTTTAGTTCTGTGGGAACTTTTGAGTAATGGGCGCCATTCATTAGGTTACAAGTACCAAAGATATTCATCTTGCGTTTGTATGAAATGCATTTTCCACGATTAGTACGAAGAAAAAAGAAAAAATGAGCAGAAAAAAAGTGAGGACACAAGTAAAAAACACGGTAAGACGCTTGTTAGTTCAAATGCAATGTATGTATGAATATAAATATAACATACATAACAACAAACATACATACACATATGTGTGCGAGTGTGTAATTATGATGGTGTCAGTCATTTTACAAATGACGTTGAAATAACTTTCGCCTTTAAATTTTGTGTATTTCTCCTCTCCTATTGTTGAAACAAGAAACCAACATTTTCAGAGAATTTCTTCCGCCCAGATACATTTCTTTCCCAGAATATCTGATGTAAAACCTTAGATCCAAAAAATACCATCTGTAAATTAATTCAGGTGCCGCAATTGACGTCATGATTTTCACGCCATAAACGGTTAAAACCCCAACTATTTTCCTTCTTAGATTTTCTTGGACTTTGACTCTTCCGTTTTAGGGGAAGCTCCTGTACCATGGAGTCAAAAAGGCAAGTTGAGGTTTAATAAATTTCATTAATAAAACCATATTTTAAAAAATATGGTAAGTGAAAAATACAGTACAAACAACCACAAATGAAAACATTAAATAACCCACATACAATGCGGTTTGGCCTGGCCTTTCTCGGCAGTTTTTTTTCTTCGATATTACGAATACCCCATCAATTCAATTTGCTGTTTTGGTTTCACTTACTCCAACCCCACCCTAACTTTCATTTTTAGATGAGACTTTATTGCACTTTGTAGATTGGGAGATGGTTAGTCACATTCCATGACTTAAAAGTACGGGACGTGGCCCTCCTCCCAACGCCAGTTAAACCTACGCACCTAATAATACCACTTACATACAACAATCAAACCGGGTTTTTTTTTCCTTTATCCTCTTTCCTCTTTCCAACCGCCATTATAGTCTGGAAAATCTACGCTCTAGCGTAGACTTCATTTCCAAAAATAAAACATTTGGCTACCATTCAAGGAAGCCGGTACCCCGATCTTGACTGAGTCCAATTATCTTCTCCTCGGAGACTACAAATCGATGAAAGATTTTTCTACGATCAATATTCTTATCATGTTTAAAAACAAACAGATAAATTACCTTAAAGAAAAGTACGAAACAAATTATAGTAAACAACGAAGTAAGATCCCACCTTCAGTCAATCACAGGCACTAAAACTTTCCTTCAATTTCACCTCAAGTTTTTTGTTTAATAGAAAGGAACACTTCAAATGATTTCATCACCATTCGAGTTTTGTAGCCTCATGGTGGTTATTTTCCCGTCCCTTCCGTTTGATATGAGGTCTTTCGGCATTCATGATTCAATTTCAACCTTAAACGTCAGGTTTTCTGTAAGGCAGCCAGTCCCCGATCAATTGCGTGGGTCTTTGGTCCCATAAACTAGAGAGCTGTACTGGACTCTTTGAGATACTTAATGCGATTCAACATGACTGCGTGTGAGTACACTGTCGAACCAGCAATGACCTTGGGATGGCCATACGGGATGCCGCAGGGTCCGGAGGAGGAAGGCGGTGGACGGGAAATCAGGGTTGGCCTGAATAAACCTACACAGCCAAGTCACCTGATTGCTTCGAACCATCATCCAAGCAGCAGCGAGGGCCAACGTATCAGCCGAACTTGATCTGTCAGCTGCCCTGCGGAGTTTCAGAATTAACAATCCCGCCTCTTGCAAATCCTAAATTAATCACAATGACAAAAGACACATCAAGGGGCTTATTTGGACGTGGCTCAGCTGGACAAGATACAGAAACCCCCCCCCCCCCCCCCTCCCCTCTCTCTCTCTCTTCTCTCCATCTCTTCTCCTCTTCTCTCTCCTCTTTCTCGCTCTCTCTTCCTCTCTCTCTATCCCTCAGCCTTTTCAGAAGCATTTTGGGGGGTGGATAATGCAACATTATTTCTTGTGAAACCTTTCAATGGTCTCTTCTTTCAATTTTTGTAATTCCCTATGTGTTTAATCGAAGTTTCAATTTCTACATTACCTGGGCTAAACACTTCTGATTGTACAGTACTACATAATGGTTTGGCAAGGATTTGCATAACGGGATTGCAATCGAATCGGGTTAACTCCATCAACACCGTACCAATGCTCAAGAAAATTACCACAGATGACATTGGGAAGGGGCCAAATAATAAAAATAAAAATAAAAGAAAAATACAAAACATTTTTTTGACCAATAGGGTGGAAACCAGGAAGCACAGTGAAATTAAATTAACAAAGGGAAAAATTACGAAATTAACAGGAATTAAAAACAAGTTCGTTTAAAAATTAAAAAATCAGTTCTCGAAATACCCAAGATACGCAATATTTAGGTACTGCAACAATGAGGATTCTTGAGTGTATACGTGAAAGAACTACTATAAGTTGCAAATGTAATAGATATAAGTATTACCACAAACAAAATAAAAAAGGATTTGTGACGAGGAAAGAATTTAATGATAAATACGAACATTTTTGTAACATACTACGAAGGTCTATTGTTCTACGTTTGACTTTGGAGGGGGGAGGACATCAACAGTCACAGTGGTATACTATTCCACTGTGTAAAAAGCATGCGTTGCCATGAATCAATTCCACACTTATTAACGGACTACGGTGCTTATTTTAATCCTGAGTAACTGACCATTTTTTTAAGTTTTTCTTATTTAAAGAAAATCTACCCTCGCTGCAAAATTCCTATATTAAGGTGGATAATGCGTATTAATAAATCATGTTACAAAATTTGCCATGAAAAGCATACCGATGGAACGTTAAGCGCTGGCCCACCTGGAAAAGATTTGCTGATCTGCTCTTTTGCAAAAGGACCAAGGCGTGGACAGAATGGCAATGACACAACAATAATAGCTTCTTTGTCATAGTTCACTGTAATTACCCGAGACATACAATAAATTCTTGTTCATTTTCCTGTAATCTGACAAGCGATTTATGAAACTAAACCGGCGTTTTTCCACTCCCTTTTCATCTCAGGACCAGGAAGCTTCTTACTACTTCTATTATGCCATGAACTCGTTATGGCAACTTGTTCTTTTAAATAAATACATAGTCATATACATAATTTTCTAATTTAATCCGACAATCTGTTTGAGACCGTTAATCAACGACCTATGAATGCAAATTGCAATATTGGGAATTTGGCCTGCAATACGGCAAAATTGCAAGCAAATTGAATCAATTGGAAGCTTGAAGTCCTTCTTGACCACAGTCATTCTCCAAGATAATTAAGTATTAGCCATCTTTCTAGCAGGTGCCAACTTTGTCATTGCAATTCTGTTTTTTTCATATAAATACCATGGCCCCCTTTCTAGCAACCTAGATCGTTTTTTTTTCTCCCTTTGCATTAACATGGTAGGGTAAATTTTTAATACTGACCAAACCCAGTTAATTACACTGGTTGCTCTATACCTACTTAAAACCTCACCCACCAAAACCCCACCACCCCCTCCCATATTCACGATTTGATAAGGGGTGTTGAAAATTTCAAAAACCCTTGTGGTGCCACACCAACATAGTACACAGAAACATTCTATTTGTGCTACCTGGTTCCCACCCCCCGCCCCAACCCCAACAACTAGCCATCCTTCCGGGAAACATCGTTAACTGACAAAGAAAATCAAAGAAAACTAAGCCCCCTTTCAACTTTAAGACAGGTAATACAATAACTGAGAGGATCTTCCCTGCCAACAGGGAAATCATAACCAAAAGGTGGATTACTGTAGAATCGGTAAACAGCACGTGAAATCCTTTCATGACTTAAAACTTCCGTAATGGGATCCTGGAGGACTGATTGATCACATGACCTCTCAAAGAACTGTATGGGGCCTCGTATACGACCGCCCGTCAACGGTTATGACCTCGCTTCTGGCTTCTTTTCGCGTTGGATACAATGCCCAAACGTTACAATGCCTCGATTCACCTACGCTAACACTCATGTATGGTGATGTTATTTATCTAATTCCCCTGTTCCAGTTAATCGTTATACCTTGGGTATTAGAAGCATTTTATTTTCTCCCTGTCAGGAAAGTCGTATTATAACCTTAAACGAACTGTAAAAATCTATCTTTAAAAACTTGTATTAGTTAGCTATTTACAGTTCCTACTTTTCAGCAATACCATAGATTGGATATTTAGTCTGGATTTTAGTTTAAGGCAAGACTAGACGGCGCAGATATGGTGCTTGCAAACATATGCGACCTTGGGGACACCTGAAGTCAAAACGTCCAGAGAATTAACAACATGGGTGGTCCAAAAATGAAAAAAATGCTAATAGTGAAAGGTCAATTACATCTCGTGTTATTGCTCCGTGGACCAATTCCGTTTAAAAAGTGGCAGTTTACCTATACTGAGGAGTAATAATCAGATTTCTGGATGATCATTTCTCATTATAAAGGATAAGTGTCGCCTTCCACGTCATCAACTGAAGAAAAAAAAACACAATTATGACACTTGAAAACCATGAATTGAGGCGGACGCAAGCTAACATCACAGATTTGTTTTGAAAATGTCAGCAATGACAATAATGATCAGTAGAGTTACAATTTCTTTTGTTAAATCTACTACTTCGCCGTTCCTTTGTTTAGTTTTCTCTTAGACCCTACAATTTAGTTCTGTCTTTATTCTCAACGTTTCAGAAAGACCCAGACATTTCGCTGTCTATTTGAAGAAGGCCTTCGCAAAAAAGAAATTATGTGAAATGAATGACAAATACTAAAAAAAGACGGATAAAAAATTAAATTATTGAAAAACAAGGCGTGGACATTTTAGGTCCGATTCTTGATGAACGTAACTATGATTTTGTTTGTGGGAGTCATCTAGTAACTTGTTCATAAGTTATGCTTAAATAAATGTACTAATTGATTTTGTGATGGTCTGGATTGCGAGGAGGTAGACAATTCTCTGTGTCGAACGCCGCAAGAGCAAATGATGATGTAGGAGGCAATCACAACTGAAGGGCGGACGGTTTCTGGTTTCAATGGGCGTGTGCTGGAAAAATGGGAAACCCAAGCATTCCTTGGATTATGGTCAATTTTGTTTTTTCGTTCAAGGGGAGTCTATTTCAGATTAGCTGGTTTCCTTACCATCGCATTAGACCCCCACAACCACAATAGGGAAGGTTTGTTTGCAAGTTTAAGCCTTTCATGTGAAACCTGCAGTTAGCAGGCTTCCTTCTGACCTAGCTGGGTGTGGTCGCTATATACCTGTCCGTCGAACACCGGCCCGCACTGCTGTACCACCACTCGGCCGAAACATTGTTTGCAAACAATGTTTCCAACAGGTGTGGAAACAGGCCCTTAACCTGGCCTATTCAACGGTACCCACATTGCAAGGGCATTGGGTGATGTTATCTGTTTTTGAAAATGTACTCAATATAAGTGCCAGTCGCTTGCGACACTTATGATTCTGTTGATAAGAGTAGACCATGTTAAGTTGTCAAAATAAGATTTTTTCCAAATTCATCTGATGTAAATAGCTTTTGGTCCAAAAAAAAAAAAAAAAATTCCAAAAAAAAAAAAAAAATTTGTCCTTATTACCTGGCTCATCTCCAAAAATACAAAGGGACTTACATGATTACTTGAAAATCGTTTCTGCTCTGCTTTTGACGGGGGGGGGAATGACTCGAATTGGTCCCACCCCTGGAGACCAACTTTGTAAGAAAAACATCCAATAAACATTAATTTTTTCTTATTGTGAATGTCTAATTGATTCACAAACCTCCGCTGTATGAAAACCAAAACAGGACAGCACATAACCATTTTCAGAAGGAAAACACGATGAGAATAAACACTCTGGAACAACTCCAGGATCCGCCAAATGAACACAACCTGGCAGACAGACCCAGGAGGGAACAGCTCTACACCCGGAAGCTTAGCGAGGACGCCTGAGTTTCAACAGCTAATCAGCAACGTTCCTCTTCGGGAGCCGTAATTATCTGTGTTATTACATGGAAATTACTACCTCTCGTCCCCCTTCAAACTTATTGCGGTGAATCAACATTCTTATTAAGCGTCATTGACGGTAATGAGTACCAATTCTTTTTACTTTCCAAAGACAGAACAGAGTTGTCCCGGGCTTTTGTCACTGAAATAGAAGGGTCCATGAAGGACGAATGTTGTGTCATTGTTTATTGCTAGATCTTGTGTACTAAATCTTAGGAACACCCAGTGAATAGAGAAGTAATGCATTAAATATTTGGCAACTCAAAATAAAATCACGAACCTGAAATTTTTTTATCATGTTTTACCTTTTACATATGTAAATTCACTGCCATAATTGGAACGCAAAAACTGATTTACCAGTTTGGTATGCAAGTCTACATTTATCAAATATTTGAAGCCGACTGTTTCACTAAATCATACATTCTACTTTTCATGCATTTCAAATATTCTTTTTTTTTAATATCCATTGGCATTCAACAATAACCACTATTCATAAAAAACTCACTTTATAACAACGGCATGTGAAATAAAAACAGCAACGAGGACTTATATTGAAAGTGGATAAATTTTAAATGCCTTAAATTTTGGATAGCACATTTTTTAAAACTTGAAATGACACGGAAAGCTTACCAAAGATATGAATAAAGGAGCTCTTCAAAAAAAAAGAAAAAAAAAGATAGGAAGTTGAATAGGCCTTCCATCAACTTGAGATATAATAATTTGTAAAACAAAACATCGAATGAAACAGGCACACTGTGGTTCTCTTTTACTACACTCGGTCTTCTCGCGTGATATGAGATATAGAAAAATAGAAAATACAAGTAAGCCTTTCATATTCTGAAACGCTTCATTTCAACCAAGCTTCACATTATCCTATATACAATAACCTATCTCCTTCCCCTTCCCCCTCCCAACTTTTCCCTTTCCCCGAACGTGTTATTCGGCCTCTGTTCGACCCCGGCCCACTCCCCTATCCCGATGGGATGGAAGGTACTATTATAGTACATAAACTAGCCCATTACTACGGAGGGGTTTGGGTGCTCCCTTTCCTTGATCCCTTAGGCATTGCCCTCCTTCAGATGCCACACCCTTCTACTGACCCCAAGCGTGAAGTTTTCCTGACGTCACCTACTTTCTTCGCTCGTTTCACTGTCTTACCTCGTTATGAAAACAAACTGACAGATAGATGACTTCTGTGAATATTCTGAAGCTAAACAGAATGCTTACAGAAGGCAGATCTATATGGTGTCCAGTGTCATCCTGTCTAATTACCTCTTTACTGTACATTTAAAATACTGAAAGGCATAACAAAAGTAGACGGCAACCTATTTACATTAAACGAAAACCAGACAAGAAATAATGGATGGAAACTAGAACTGAAGAGATACAACACATCCCATTGTGGGAACTTCCATTGTGGGAACTTCTTTATATACAAGATATGTGACACGTGGAATAAAATGCAACCAGAAGTTGTAAACGACAACAGTGTAGAAGTTTAAAAGAAAGCTAGACAAAATCATTAGGACAATGTGAATGCACAGTAAAACCTGCTCCTACAGATAAATAAGTGCACGATGTCTCCTCGGATGGACTAACAAGTCTTTGAGACATCCTAATCCTGTAACTCCTTGTATCTCTCTCTCTCTCTCTCTCTCTCTCTCTCTCTATATATATATATATATATATAATATATATATAATATATATATATATGTGTGTGTGTGTGTGTGTGTGTTGTGTGTGTGTATACATACACACACACACACAAATTATACACATTTATTTATGAGCTTTGTCATTTAAAACGTGTCTTCTTAGCTTCCAAGGGATTTACAGCCTATACTTCTTTGTAAGTGTATGGCTTTCCATATCAAAGCATTACCAATATAATAACGGAAATAAATACCGTAATACACCTCGGGTCACAGATACCAACCTTATCATCGGCACCCAAAGTAATCGTTTAGTAATGATTACTTTTCATTAACCTTGGCTCAATTGTTGACGACTATAGGTCGTCTTACCACATTCAGTTTGTTTCGATGAGTACCTTCATTCTAAATTTAATAGTGTTTATTATTTTCATTTTCTGACTAGGCAAAAATGGGTTGGTGCTGATTATAGCATTCTAATCACTTGTGGAATATATTCTCAGTCTCTATCAATACATACTATTAAATGACTATGCATATTTTTTTCTAATTTCCAGGCCATTGTGAGGCAGTCACCTAAATATTTCTCTGTGGAAATCAGCGATTGGGAACGAAATAAGGACGAATTTGCGATTTTTGGCTAACTGATATTGCGGCTATACAGAACTAGAAAAGAGCGCGATATTTACATGCAACCTGTTGAAATGCGGGAATGCGACTTGGATGAATGCAAATTCTTCATCTTCCTCCATTATCGAATTCTGCTTTCTAATAATAGCTACTGTATTAACCCACTATCACTTACACAAGTCAGCTCCAATAATATTTTTAAAAAATCATTAAAGCACAACAGAATTACAATATAAGATACCAGAATGATGTTGAAGAGCATGATTAAAACAAAATGTAATAAGGCGTTAATCACTAAAAGTAATTAAAATGAAGACGCCATCATTCCTCTTTACCTCGCGCCACTTTCTCGCTAGATTGAGAATGACTACCGGTGGTTGCCAAAGACATAACCTAGCAACAACGGCTGACTCTCCACCCCCGCCACCACCACCCCCTTCCTCTACACCGTCGGAGGCTCGGAGCTCCCTGATGTCATGTGTGCACTCCTCCCCTTCCTCTCTCCTACCCTTAACCACACTATCAACCACAATTACCTTCAATTGCGCAACCTTTTCCTAAATGCGAGCTCTTCCTCTCTCGAAGTCGTGCTTTGAGGGGAGGCGAGCAACTTTCTCTTCGCGTCCTCGGGTTAATGGCGACAGACCCGAGGGTAGTAGGGGGACGGGTTGGGGGATTTAGGGAGGGCGATGAAGGTATTCTGGTAGACGAAGGATGAAATGGAAAAGTCTCGTTTAGGGGGAAGAACTTTTTCTTCGCATCATTATCAGAGTTATCAGTACTTGTTCAAGATCTGTGTACCTGAAAAGATATCATGAGTTATCTTCGCAACATCCAAAACACGAAAGTTACTCCAGTTTCGTCATGTGTGCGGCAAAGTACCTAGAGTTATCTTAGCAACAGGGTTATTATGGTCATTAAATTGCCTAATAGCTTCGCTTTACAGTTGGGGAGTCATCAGACCTACGTTAGTAATATGGATTCCAGCAGCCCCCACCTGTGTGTGTTTAGCCAGGAAAAAATATAGTAATTACAAGAGAATCATTAACAAAACATCTTTCTTATCTGTGAGTGAGAGCTGTATCTTAGAAACAGAAATTAACGACAGTTGCTCCTCTCTCACTTTTACGACAATGCATCAAACTACAGGACAGCAAATTTTCAACACATCGATTTGAATTCTACTTTCCAACTTGCACTACGAAGCTTAAGACTGACTATATAGCATGACTTTTAACAGGTGTGGGATGGATGGAGGTTTGGAGGTTTTGGGGCCTAGGGGGAGTTTTTTTTCCCACTCTTATTACCACAAGGTAAATTAGAGGTGCTTGCTGAATGCTAATTTCATGGCGTAACTATGCATATTAAATGACCCTTCAATCAATTTTCAGTATCCAAGTGCAAAAGATTCCCGTCATCGACTTTCGTCTAACGCTAGTATTCAAGTGGGGATCAAACTATACGAAACCAGTATCAGAGAAAATACTCCACTAGCTATGCATTCAATACTACCATTTCTTATAATAATTCTCAATTTCTCAGTGTTTTATCAGGTAGGTTTTTTTACTTAAACTACTGGTTCCTCGTTGGACGAGTGGTTTTCGTGCTCGCATACCGATTCTGTAGTCCTGAGTTCGATTCCCCTCTCTGCCAACGTGGAATCAGAGGAATTTGTTTCTGATGATTAGAAATTACTTTCTCGATATAGTGTGGTTCAGATCCCACAATAAGCTGTAAGTCCCGTTGCTAGGTAACCAATTGGTTCCTAGACACGTAAAAATATCTAAACCTTCGGGCCAGCCCTAGGAGAGCTGTTAGTCAGCTCAGTGGTCTGGTTAAACGAAGATATACTTATTTACTTAAAACTACTACTAACCACTAATTTTGCAACTATTCGGGGTTTTCTTGCGATATTTTATTAATACTACACCAAAATACTTTAAGTTATTCATTCTCCAGCTAGAAACGTTCAGCTCTTGCTGTTACTATGTCAAATCGAGTTTTTACAATTTGCATTTCATAGTCATATTATATTAACATTTGTTTTCTTTTCCAGACATTACACGATTTTACTTAAAAAAAACACAAAAAGAAATTACCTTCATTCCTTGTACAGTGTCAATAATGCTTTTCCTCGAGACATATTATTACTATATTACTTTTATTATGAACTTAATCTTACTTAAAAAGCTACATGATTAGGAATATAATTAAGAAGCTTTCATAAAACAAAATGGCAATATACCTCTTTCCAAGCCAACTCTCCTTTCAAGAACTTCATTTTCAAAAGGCATTAAAGTAAAATCATTTCATAGTGCTGACAACATTAACAGTTGGTCACAGAGAATTTGCTTCTCCTACAAGGCTCTGTTACCTCTTTTGTTGTTGGTCTTTCATGTAACTGAGTTAAAATCCTTCCTAGGTCACTTCATCGCCTTGGAGAAAAAAAAAAGAAGCCCAATATGATTGCCCCAAGCACTACAGAAGGGAGTTCCTGAGTCAGTGCCATAGGAGGCACTAATCCAGGTAAGTTGGCCAACGCACCAAATGAGAAAACTGGGTGATGACATGACACCAGATCACCCATGCAGTCAGCAAAACAAAACATGAGGTCAAGGCGGCATAGCAGAAAATGGATGAATCCTGCAAGAATGGGAAATTAATGGAAATTAATCCAATACACAATGCCTCTCGTCAGAAACACATCAGAAGCAGTCCTCACACCAACTACCTTTTGAGCTCTGCTCCCTAACAGCCATTTCCCAAACCACATGGAGGACTTCCCATGCCAATGCCCTTAATACACGCTCCCCACCTCCCATTCATCTGCACATCTACGAGGACCCATCTCTACGGCACAAGGTACAGTGCCAGACATTAGAGTTTTGCCAGTCATGTAGCTCCTTTTCCTTTTTGCTATTCCATTTACCATATTTCCAATCCAATTCTCCTACAGAACTGACTTGTTATTATTTGTGTTCATTGCTGAATTCAACCCAAGGATCCAGTGACACCTTCCGTGCATCCTTGAACAAGTAATTACACTAATTTCTTCAGTTAATTGCATGCATTCTCCACTGCAGATTCAATTTTCTTGCTGTGGACCCATGTGCTTTGATTGTGCATTCGTTGCTGAGGTAAACCCACTGCATTTTGATTCACAGTGCCCTTGAAGTGAAATCTTCGGCATCCAGTTAACACCTGTTCGTCTAAATTTAGTCCTCCGACAGAATCACATTTACCTTTCCCAATTATTCCCATGTTTTGATTAGTGTTATTATAAATATATGTGATTCTAGTTATTCTAAGAGTTTACGTATAATTTCCTTTTCTAGTAAATCCCTCAGCTCGTTTTCTTTTCTTCTATGTCAGATTGCAACATACCTTATGGCAAGTCCCCTTCCTGGGTTTTGATACTAAAAGTGGTGACCCTTGATCAAGATTTGTAGCTTGCAACATCATTACAAGCCCAGAAACTAGTCCTGCTAACCTGGATTCAAGACGAGATATTAACCTTTTACCGTAGATCCCCTTAAATAAGCACATACAATAGAACGTAGGTACACAGATAAGTTTTAAGTTACTTTTTGTATTATTGTGACACAATCATGTCTGGATTTTTGTATTATTTAAATTCCTCTAAGAACCAAAATCCCCGTAAGCATGCTGAACAAGTAATCAACTCACAGATTACTAGCATATTCTGCATGACTTAAATTGCTAGGTCTTAGTTAGGAAGTGAAGTATTAGCAGTGTTAAAAAGGGAAAAGGGTATTTATTTTTCTTACCACATGCTCTGGACAATTTGCCGTCCATTGTTTTAGATAGGACACACACCCTCTGGCAACTCAAATCAGGTGCAATAGGCAATTCCGTAAGACGGGACACAGCCATTGCGTTACAATCACAGACCAATTTACAAGCATCCAGAAGCTATCCCCATCAGGAGTGAGAACTCCAAGAACGTCGTAAAGGCCCCTCATACTTTCTGTCGTTTCGGGTTCCCTCCCACAATCCAAACTGATCTTGTCTAAAGAATTCCACAAAAGCATGGCCAGCCATGGCATGCCATAAAACATAGCCACTCAACATCCTGAAAGCCAAGGAATAGTGGAGAAATTCCACCAAACCATCAGCTCTACTCTAGCCAAACTAGAGCACGAATGAGGAGAAACCTGAGAGGAAAACCTCCCTTACACCCTCTTAGCTATCTGCCAGGCGTCCTCCGAGACTTCAAGTTACATCCCTTTCGAACTTCTCTATGCTCACTTCAGCTGAGGCCACCTTGACATACTGTACTAGGCCTGGGTCAAACCAACAAAAGGAGACTGAGGTGAAGGATCTGCCCAATATCCAGTGGAACCTTCAGGAAGCATGGGAGGCTGTTCAACCCACAGAGGCAATGAGGAACCTTGAACTACCTCATAGACTGCAGACGGAGGGGAGCTAAATGACTGCATATTAATTTATTAAAACCCTACTTTACCCAGAGGACAAAAAGAAGCCGAGACGCCATTCCTGTCACCGGCCCCCTCGAAAAATTCAGTCCGAAGTCCTACTCAACCTCGAGCCCATTACCAACTGTTAAAGAACACCCACAGGTCACCAAGGACTGTCGTTGATGCACCGACGTCCTGGAACATACGATACACCTGCAGGAAGGTGTCACTCTTATCGCCCAAGGGTACTAATGAATCAAACCACAGAAGGAAAAGAGGGGAAAAGAGAAAGTAAAACTCCAACTTGACCTCAGCCTTATCGAGTCCTTAAATCCCAAAATTAAAAAGCTGTAACAGAAAGTATGGAGAGGCCAGTGGTGACAAGGATATCACAAGTATGTGGGGCGATCACTTCAGCAAATATCTTAATGGCAATAAAATCAAGACTCCCGATAAGGATGTAGATAACCTCCTTACTGATAACATTCAATTTCATTTTGCAGATCGTATTACGCCAGGTAACATCAAACGGTGCCATCAAAACAGCCTACCTAATAATAAATCACCCGTCCGTGTCAAGGTCTTCTCACAGAAGCTTTCAAATTCTGCCATCCGATCTACATTTTGCTAGCTGCCCTATTCAATGAGTGCTTAACTCACCAATTTCTTCCAGATTCCCTACTCTTAGTTCACTTGATACCATTAACCAAAAACAAGCTAAGGGATGCAGTTGACCCTGGCAACTACCAGCCAATTGCAATTGCAACGATTGCGTCGAAGATACTTGAAACAGTTTTTCTAGTGACACTTCTCCCCTTTCTACACACCACTGACAACCAGTTCGGATTTAAAGCAAACCACAACCGACAACTATATTTACATACTGAAAGAACTGCTGAACTATTACCTATTACTAGCCGCTCCTGTTTTCCTATGTTTTGTGGATGTGAGAAAAACATTTTATCAGAGCAAACTACCTGAAGATCCTCCCTGAAGCTGCATAAAAGAGGCACATCTCTAAATTTAATTGGCATTTATATTGCTGGTCCTTCACACAGCAATTCTGTGTCAAATGGGGTAAACATATTGTTGTACACCTTCAGCTCCCAAAACGGGCTTTGGCAAGGGGGCAATCTCTCTGCATACCTGTTTAATACGTACACAGATGCGTTGAATGTCAAACCGAACTCACTCCCAATCGGATGCACTGTCAATGAAACAATTATAAACAACCTCTGTTATACCGACGATATGGTTCTGATTTCCCCATCAGTGCAAAGTCTCCAAGAACGACCTCATCAACACTTGCCACCAATATGAAGGAGGAAGTTGATACCTGTTATAACAACAAAACCAATACCCAGTGCATGTCACTGCTCCCGAGATCACTTAAGCAAATTGCAGAACAAATTATCCTCGGAAATCATCTGCTGGAATTCGTGCACGTATTTCTGTATTTGAGTCACATTATCATGGATGACCTAAAAGATACGGCAGACATAGAACAAAGGCATCATAAACTATGTGCAACTGGCAACATGATTGCAAGGAGGTTTGGCTTCTGTCACCAAGACTTGAAACTGCTGCTCTTCCGTTTGTATTGCTACAGCATCTATGGGTGCTCCCTGTGGACGAACTTCACCAGAGAGACCATGAGACGTATCTCTGTTGATCACAATGACATTTTTAGACACCTCACAAACACTCCTCACTACCACTCCACCACACAGATGTTCACAGAAAACCACCTGAACAATTTAAAAATCATTGTAAGGCGAACAATGTCCAGTTTGATCACCTAACTGTGAAACAGCAGCATTTCGCTCATACGAAGCATCCTAAGTAGTGAAGCAAGAAGATGTAAATTGTGGGGAAGATGGGAATATGAGGCACATGTTCCATAATGACTTCATCTCTGTTTTCCAAATGTCATCTGCAGAATCTGTCATTATTGTTGTATTGCTATGATAATTGTTATTACTGGTACTTTCCTTTTTTCATTATTATTGTTATTATAATCAATATAGTTCTTACATTAAATTTTTTAACTATTCTCAATCTTATTACGGTTATGACCATTATTTTGATTTACCATCTTCAACAAGTGTGGATATTGCCGATTAGTCTTCTTAATTTTATTTTATGTATCTAGACTGTATTTTATTGTCTATTCTTTGTATATTCCACGTATATGCTTCGAGCTGATAATAAAAATTATCATTATTACTATTATTATATTATCAAAGACAACCACAGTGAGTGGTCCTCCCCAGTAGTCTTGGTTTCTAAAGGGGGAGGAGAAGATATGTTATGTATAAACTTTGGAAACTGAAGATTGATGCCTAAGGATGCCAACATCTGTGCCATTCGGGATATGCCATACCCGAGGGCCCAGAGGGAAGCTCAGTGTTTCGTCAGGATGGTCCAGTACTCCTGACGGTTCATTCACAACTTCACTTATACCGCTGCACCTAAAACTAACCTCTTTTGTGGGCAAACAGCCTGCGTGTGAGAGGGCATATGACCATCTCAAGGCAGTATTCATTATTCAACCAGTTCTCCACATACCCATCTGCAACAGGCCATTCTATATGATAGCTGATGCCAGTGACATCAGCACTGGGCAGTCTTGTTCCAAGAAAAAGGATGAGGTAGGCACCAGTACCCTACTACTCCAAGAAGCTCAATTTGGCTCAAACCCGGTTTCAGTACCATAGTAGAAAAATAACAAAATTTTGGGTGGGTATGATTCTAGACATGAAATAGTTCGATCCTCTCATGATGATCATAAATTCCCTTTAACAGTCTTACTGATTATAATCCCCTCAAGTATCTGACAATTTTCAGGAACAAAAATAAACATTTCCATGCGGTTGGTATATCGATCTTCAAGATTACAATTGCCAAATCAAACATACCAATGTACAGAAAAAAAAATCGCTGATGTCCTTTCCAGGCATCAGAGCTAATGGCCCTATCAATGCCTCCCTGTTACCAACCCCCTCCCCCCACCCCACCCCAGTAACATGGGCACTTTATCCAGAGTGAAGACTTTGTGTTATTCTCTCAGAATAAGTTAGATACTTCCTTCTTTGACTCTATCATTTTCTCAATACTTATTTCTTGTGTATCATAATTATCCCAAATGCCAACCCTCAGATTTAAATGGCCCTCCATGAGTCACTGACTAATCCATACAGGTTACATGTATGGCACTCTAATTTGTAATTAAATTAGAACCACTAGGCTCTCACAACTATAAGGCCACATCTGGCACCAAAAGAAACCATGCCTTACTCCAGTTCCCTGGGCATCATCTACATCAGAACCCAACAAGTACCTCATTTATACCGTCTCATCAAGGCAAACTAACCACATGACTTTGCATAACAAAGTTAACCCTGTAATATAAGTGCATGACCAAATCTAGATGTGACTCTAGTAATAACCTGATAACCTTTAATCTTATATTTTTATATTAAGTCATGAAATATACATTCATGAAATACTTTCTTAATATTTCGCTAACTATGCTGCTTTAGCTTAATAACAATAATTTCTCAAGTCATTTAATCCCAGCACCAATTCTATTCTATGATAAGATAATTACTAATGCTGAAGTGAAACAACTTCCAGTGCTATTTTACCGAAGAAATACCAATTTTAAGCAAATTAGAGCAACATGGGGAAATAACAGAGGACATGTTGTTAAAGTAAAGTTGTCTTGCTTGTAGACATTCTTACCCAATTTAAAGTAAAGTGTGATATGTCAACTTGTTGGGGGAGTTGCAACTTCTTTCCAAGCCAACTCTCCTTTCAAGAACATCATTTTCAAAAGACATTAAGGTAAAATCATTTCATATCGCTGTCAATATTAACAGTCAGTCGCAGAGAAATTGCTTCTCCTGCAAAGCTCACTTGGAGACGAACCTTGATCTTATGATCACCCTAGGCCCTAATCCAGGACAGCTGGCCCACTCACCAAAAGAAAGTTGGGCGGCCACATGACAGAGCTCCCCCATGCAGGCTCGACATTTTATCATGCTGTCAACAAAACAAAACATAAAGTCAAAGTGGCATGAAAGAAAATGGATGATTCCTGCAAGAATGGGAGATTAATCCAGGCAAAGAGATAAGAGAACCAGCACATGACGCTTCTCATAATTACCGAATGTGTTGACCTCCAGTCAAGTATATTTTTCTGTGCCAATTTCCTTAATAACTCACCAATAACAACACAAATTATTCGAATTTTGCCAGTCACGTAGTTCCTTTTTCTTTTAGCATTCCATTTTTCGTGTTTCCAATGCAATTTTCATACAGACCTGACCTTGTTACTATTTGTGTTCATAACTGAATTCAAGTGTTACACCCAAGGATCCATTGGCACCTGTGCATCCTTGAACTATTAATTACGCTAATTTTGCCAGATAATCACATGTATTCTCCATTGCAGACTGGATTTCCTTGCTGTGGACCTTGTGCTTCGATTGTGCTTTCATTGCTAAGGTAAATCCACTGCAATTTGATTCACAGTGGCCTTGAAGTGAAATCCCTGGCATCCAGTTAACACCTGTTCATCCTAATTTATTGCTCCGACAGGATCCCTCCCATTACCTGTTATCAATTATTCCCACCTTCTGATTAGTGTTATTGTAAACATATGTGATTCTAGTTATCCTACGAGTTTATCTGAAATTCCTCTTTCTAGTAAAGATCTCAGCACTCATTTTCTGTTCTTCTATGTTCTAACTACTCAGGAATTCTCGTCAGATTGGATTATCCCTTGTGGTAAGTCCCCTTCCCAGGTTTAGAATATATATGTATTACCTGCCCTTCAAAAAATAGCTTAAGAACGCTCACTTTTTCTAGAGAGCAACAAACTCAATTGGATTGGAATCTTCATCTAACAGCCGTGTGTTGTGGAGAAAAAGTTTCAAGGCGTCAGCAAATGGTTTGGGCAGATAGCGACGTAGTAAAACATCGAATCGTGAAAACGAGAGCGCGGTGCGCAAATTGACCCAGCGGGTGGACTACATGACTTAGATTGTCACCTGATAATGACATCATATAAAACATTCTAGAACAATCTAGTTTGTTCACTCATCCGAACATCAGAATTGTGAGAAGACTAGCATGCGGTGCGTTTGTACGCCTCTCAGGGCGCGGAGAAAAAACTCAATATATTCCGAGTGAATGTGTCAAGTCCGGATTAGACGACAAGCTCATTAGATCATGAAATCTACATAGAAGGTAAAAAGAAAGAAACTATTTAGTGTTGGAGGTTGCAAGACTTTTGAAGAACGCTGAAAATTTAAAGGTGCCTGAGAGAAGCCGAAGTGCAGTAAAAAATATTGAATTTCTCATCAGTTTCTATCCCATGAATACAGAAACATTTTTATTTTATTACCATTATTTTATGTTCATTCATTTTTACCTTCAGGTGGATTCATGTTGCCAAAATGGGAATTCTGACATTTATTCACGGACATGTTTTCATTTCTGAGATTGGGGAAAATAGTGATCTCTGTGTGAGCTATGGTGACTCTCTGTGGGAACTGGTGTGGTAATCATTTAAGATGACTTTACGATGTTTTTAGTTGGGGTTTCAATTAATTTAATTTTCTTTATCATGTCAGTTTTTTTTACATACTATATGTGTGTGTGTGGTGTATATATATATATATACACACATACTATATGTGTGTGTTATATATATATATATGATATCTATATATATATATTATATTAAATATATCTATATATAATATTATTATTTATATATATATATATATAAAATACATATATATATATATATATATATATATATATATATATATATATATGTATATATACGAATTGTTATTATTTACATGTCTACATTTTCAAATAGCCGACAAGACGAAGAAATGTTTGATGATACAGTACGATTACAAATACTGCAAATTCACAAATATCTAAAGCTGGTGAACTTTATCAGGTTATTAACGACTTTAGGTAACAGGGGATGTCTGATAACAAACTATGGTTGCACCGCACTAACAGGTCAGGTACAGGAACAAGGTGATTTATAGCATCAGCCAGAGACCTTATCTCAAGAGATGGACTGCCACACAGCCAATCATGAATTTCGTTTTTAGGTCAGTAAAACTGGCAAGGAACTAAGAGAAAGCACCTAAGGCCACTAACTACAACGAATATTTCTCTTTACGTAAATGTCGACGAGAAACTAATCCTTTTTATGTCTAAAACGTTAAAATGGGAAGCCATATGGGAAGGATATGGGAGGGGGGGATGTGATGACATCAATTGTTATAGATTATTAACTAAAAGAGGGTAATTTTACAAAGGGAGTATTTCGGAGTTCAGAGTTTGGCAGATGAGGAAAGGATCGATCATCAAAGCAACAAACCAGTAAATAATTAGACAAATATTAAGGTAAATGCAAATATGAATGGAATTCTAATCAAGATTAACTGGCAGACTACGCATAATTACAATGACATACATTATGATACAGTTATACAAAAAGACTGGAAAATATAAATATTTCAAAAGATTCCGCGGTAATAAAATATGATCCTTGCTTTCTAAGAAAAGAAATTTCTTCAAAATTTTACTCAACAAAACTAGACATTAAACAGTTTACTATACAAAACAATCTCCCTCCTCTCCTTACGTATACACAAACACAGACTCATTCACACGCGCAAGTGTATAATGTACACATATGCTACAGTTAAAGATAAAAGCCCACGAAGGAAAGTGAAACAGTGGAGTGCTGCGAGATCTTTCGACTCAGGGTCATTTACTTAGCAGACAGACTGCAGCACTCCACTGTTTCACTTACCTTCGTGGCTTCTACCTTTATATATATATTCGTTACGCTCCCAATTTTCGTGATTCAGTTATATATATATATATAATATATATATATATATATATATATATATATATATATATCTATATATATATATATATATATATATATATATATATGCTAGGAAGTTAGTCGCAAATGTAGCCGAAAGAAAGAGGACTTTAATCGGTAGGTATACAGAAGTCGCATAACAGCAAAAAACACACACAGCACATGGAAAGCCAAAATAATGGAGGTTACGTGACTAAAGGGTCAAACTGAAGAAGAAGGGTTGAAAATGTGACTGTAAATGTAATTAAGGCAAGTGTGGTAGAAATGAATGAAAAAAAGGAGTAGATTTCCGTGTAAAATTTCATGCTGGGGTCACGGTGACAAGAGGGAGTTATTTTCGATTTGGTGTGCTCAAGAAGAGGAAATAAAAGCAGTAAATGGTGGGGAGAGGAGATGAAGTGCATTGATGACAGAAAAGAATCGCGTACATGAATAAAAGAGGATAGCGTGTATAGAATAGTCAAGAAAGTGAAAGATTAAAAGAGAAAAGTATAAAAAACATACAGAGTAAGTCATGCGTTGAAGAAGAATAAGCTGTCTAAAGTAAATAGAGAAGAAATGTTAATGAATGCAAGGATCCATGATTAAAAGACGCAAGTGAAGAGAAATATGCGGTCATAACTGAATGTAACTCTGGGTTGAGGAATCTGAGGATTTGTTGAATATGGAAAGAAGCAGAGGCGAGACATACGAATGAAAAAGGTTAGCATAACTTTGATATTTGTTGAACTGACGGTTTTGCGCGGAAGAAGCGCTATTAAGGGGTTCAACAACGGAAAGAACGGGATGATGGGATGCGCTGTCGGACGGTAGTGAAAGCCTGGCTAAAACAATTAATCACACACAAAAATTAGTATAACTGGCATGTACAATGATTAATGGTATACAACAAAGAATGTTATTATGGATGGTGGCAGAATGGAAGTGGCAGGTTCTATATGGATTTGGAGTGAACTATTTAATGGATGATGGCAGCATAAGAAAAGAAAAAAAAAATACAAGAATAAGTGGAGAATGGAAAGTGGCAGGGTGTATGAAAAGATTTGGTGTCTATGGAAAACAAGGTGGAAAAATAAGAAGTGACTGTTCAGCAAACACTTCCTTTAGGGAAGTGAAGTGTGGATGTTGAATACTAATGAAAGAAAAAAACTTGAAGCTGTGGAGGAAAATGCCTCTTTTCACACAATAATTGGCACAAGAAAACTGGAACATGGCAAATACGAAAATACGTAGATGTAGTAAAACAAAGGATCTCAGTTTTGAGATGTTTAGGTCTTATGGAAAGAATGAGTTATAGTTTGATGAATGTGTGTAATTCCGAAGTGCTGAGAGAGAGAGAGAGAGAGAGAGAGAGAGATGAGAGAGAGAGAGAGTTCTACAAACGGTACTAAACATGGTGTGAAAGAGTGACAGAAGTATTGGAATGGGACTTGCTGTTCAAAAGGCCAATGGTCGTGCACGGAGTTCAACGCGCAACAACTGATGAGAAAGTACAAATACAATGGAGCTTTCTCATCCATGACCAAAAATTATATTATAAATGTAGTGACTACTGTGTCATTATTTTTCTCGATCCCCCATTCCCTCGTTGAGGATAAAGGTTTTATGTTCAATATGAATGTACATATAAAGAGATTCAACAGCAACAGAGAAATAGAAATATTACCAACCTGGATTCTGGTTAGTACACAATACACATCAACCAGCTAACAAAAATTACAGATAGGTCTGGTAAACTATTTGCAAATACCCTCGCGTTCATATCCCTGATAGCTGCCGTGACACTCATCCACCAACACACACACACACCTATATATATATATATATATATATATATATATATATATATATATATATATATATATTAAAACGTATGAAAATACGCACGCGCACGCGCAAACAAAAAAAAAAAAAACACACACACACACACACACACACACATATATATATATATATATATATATATATATATGTGTGTGTGTGTGTGTGTGTGTGTGTGTATGTATAAACACTCACATACTATATGTCACGTGCGCGCCCCAATACTGAAGCATACGAGCGCGGGTCTATTTGCAGGTAGTTGTACTGCAGAAAAAAAAAAAAGAAAAGGAAGCGAATCCGTTTACAAGCCATCAACGAAACACAGAAATCGAGTGATACTAATTAAGGTACGAGAGAATCAACCGCTAATCTGTCTCTTTGCCCGTAACGGCAGAGTTCACGACGACATGATCACGTCATAGGATGATGTAATGAGACGTCAATGCTCATTGAGTAAAATTGATGGGGGAAAAGGAGATGCACTGGCAGCAACTGTGGCATCGTTCATTCCCCAATCACCTTGCCACGCTTATACTGACGTATAGAGAGAGAGAGAGAGAGAGAGAGAGAGAGAGAGAGAGAGAGAGAAAGAATATTAATCTCTAAAAATTCGTATGCTCATGGAAAATACAAGAAAAACAAGAAATTCCGAAAAATATAATTGACAACTAAGGTATCAAGAAAACGGTAAATTTGAACATTAAACACAGTTTGTATGACTGAAAACAATTAGAATACGAAAAATTAATACCATCTTCTAAATTACTAAAAATTACATAGTATGTGAATAAAAATTACCAGATGAGAAACGTGTTATATAAAGCTATAGAGACGTGCCCCAAATGCGTGCCTTATCCATCTCGGATGAGACAAAGTTATACTCTGTTTTTTTCCATCTGTCCATCCGCCTGTGGTGTTTTCGCATGGTAACACTGCGTCCTGGTCTTTTCCGGGCTTTAAATAGTTACGCTACGTGTACGTTTTAGGTAAATAAAAGGATATCTGGGTGTACATTTGCAACTGAAAAGTGTTTTAATAATTTACTGAATGCGAATTACACCGTTAATATTCGAAATAGGATATTATTCAAACCCCGGGACGCAGTGTTACCATGCGCAAACATCACAGGCGGATGGACAGAGGGAAAAAAACAGAGTATGGTTATATACGAACATGATTCATGGTTTGCCCATAATCATCTGAAGCAAAAGGCTATTACCTATACACAGAACAACGAACTGAAGAGAATAATGAGTAAATGAAACAAACACACACATGAGTAGTCGCCAAAGCTATCGAGATCAGATGGTGGGGCCATGGGTCTGGCAACATCATCCCTCGTCTTCAACGGGCTTAAAACGAAAGACGTATGGCATCCAAAGTCTCGTCCTTTATAACATAAAGGTCGATGGATGAAAACAAAAACATCAAGATGTTACTTGATTAATAATAATAAACACCGAATATATACGTACATACACGCACAAACACTTCTGAAATCCCGTCCTCCATATTATAAAGGTCAATGGAGGGGGCAAAAATAGTAAGATCCCGAAAGTACAAATAATAAAATCCGAATACACATATGCATTATATTATATATATATATATATATATATATATATATATATATATATATATATATATATACACCGAGTTTCTCCTGCATTCTCCTGACTCGTTCGAACAAGCTCCTGATTGGAGCAATTCAGTTAAAAGCGGGCAATCTTTTATACATATTGTATCTGAAGCACATCACTGGCAAAACGGCCCAACCCAGTCTCCTCGGTTGTTCCACTCTGCTTCTTATATTTAATGGGGTCTCCTACTTTTCCAGACTACATACGCCTATACGAACAATCAACTAGACTCTATAGAATAAAAAGAGAAAATCCTGTTAGATAAAAATACTTGCAAGTCATGCCAATCATTTTTAAGGAATTGGAGCTATTTAAGCTATTATTCTTAATTAAACCCTCGCAAGAAAACCGAAATAAGCCAGTTAAAAATTTCTCCCGCACGCATTTCATACATACTGAGAGGTCAAGCCTAAAAACTAGGCCTATATCAAACCTGCCAAAGGGAGCCGCATTCCAGACACCGAACCCAGCCACCATGAAAAGCGATACGAAGAGAAATTGTTATATATTTTCCCAGGTCAGTTTCACCTTCTGGAAAAAAAATAAATGCTAAGAGTCAAACTGTCAGTAGTCTCAAACTCTAGATATATGAAAAGGTAAATGTTGAAAACTTGATCCGAGCTCTAGTGACTGAATTTCAAAGAAAAATAAAATATAATGACCTTAACCGTTGCCCGACCGCCCACCAAAAATTAATTAACGATCAACTTCACATCTTGCAATCCCTTGCTCTGATAAAATAAGGGAATAAACTTAAATAACATCTTTTTCATTTTTTAATATTCCCCTTACCTCAAAGCAAGGTAAAATAAAAGAAATTTAAATTTTCCTAGTCTGAAAAAAAAAAAAAAATTCTTTTTAACCTACTACTGGCCCACACAGCAAGAGAAAATAAAGAAGAAAATTATGTAAAATATGCAGCGGACTTCTAAGGTCTGCTAAATCAGGTAGGTGAGAAAAACGTCTAAGCCCAAATAAAGAAAGGTGCGAAGCATTCGTTGCTTTGGTAGGTGGCCCTTTCCCAGATTTATACGCTAGCCTACATATACTAGAATATATCGTGTTCTTTTGTTCTCACACAAAAGAAGGAGCAATGTGGAAAAAACAGAAAAAAATCCAGATACTTTCCATCTCTATCACTCACTGATGATGGCAGATATTACATCGCAGGGGTAACATCTGATTTCACATATGAGGTTACTAACATTAAATGTGAACTCTAACAGAGTTCTAATATACGAAGGTATAAAAATCGTCATATTTTACCAAATTACACAGGGACTGTTAATCAAAAAGACTTTCCAGCTTATATAAAGGACCAGATTTATAACATGAAAACCATTGAAAACGCTTCACATCAATGTTATGATAAACCAAAACCTCTTCCTCAAGACTGACGACTTGGGCAAACCAAGCGGGTATAAAAATCATGATGTCAAATTTACAAACAGTAAACTCCGAGGTGTCAACAAGGAAGACTACGAAGACCTCCGATAACTCTACAGAGAGTTTATAGTTTTGAATCACGCTTATGTTTTTAAGTCCTTGATACCACAATAACAATATAGAGCCCAATTAGCGAAGGTTACAACATTGAAAAGAAGTATTTACATATCTAATCCGCTTTTGCTTTTCCAGTACCCCATCCTCACAAAAAAAAAAAAAAAAAAAAAAATTAACTGAATTTTATAGCTTTCAAAAAATATCCTGCATCCATATTCAGATCTGAATCCATCTCACATTCTAAAGTTTATAATCCGACTCTAGCAAGACCTTGCACAATGTTTTTCTGAAATCTATCTACAAATTCTGAGATATTTTGAGGGTGGCAGCACAAAAATAGACGGATGCACTACTAATTATTATCATTAATGTTCATATCAATGACAGACAACAAACATAAAAGGATACTTTTCTTGAATTATTTTAGTCCCATCTATTTTGCCCCTATGTTCGTCCGTCTATCCGTGAATGCATCGCCCACGCCCAGGTTTGAAGGTATCTTGAACCAAACTGGGTACAAAGCTATACTGGATGGAGGGAGTGACCGAGTGCTCTTTCTGTCAGGTAGTCAGTGAGCGCTGAATTTTTCTTCTCCGATCAGACTTCGGCCAAGGTGAAATCCTGGCATGAAAGAAATTTTACCAAACACTTCTTGTATGAGTTTATTGATCTTTGCAAGAACCGCAATCGTGCCTTCTTCATTTCCACACTGAATGCTCTTCGAAGGAAGTTGGCTGCTTCGGAAATACATTCAAAATGCCTGCTGTCATTGTAAGCAGGAGTTATTATAAGCAGTTGGGCTCATAACTTATTTACAGCTAATATTAATGAAAACAATGGTTCAAAATAGCAAACTATTCCTAAAGCCGAAACACTGATCAATAATAAAAGTAGCTATGTAACCATAACCACTTCCAAAACAGCGTGGCATGCGCCATCTGACAGCCACCATCTGAGCAATTGGGAATGAGCGCAACATTCAGGAGAGTTCACTTAGTGTCATTCACCTTTTATTCAACACGTTGCTTCCTCCAACACCTTCTTCAACTCATACTCCTATCTCCTACTCACTCACTACTGCACCTCATCAACCAAAAGAATTTTATTAACGGTATGTATCAAACTCTGATATCTCCATATATATATATATATATATATATATATATATATATATATATAGTATATATACATATATATATATATATATAAAAATTAACGTATTTAAAATACCTTAATTATCATAAATAGCCACAAGAAGAAACAATATATATATATATATATATATATATATATCTATATATATATATATAATATATACTATATATAATATATATATTTACGTATTTAAAATACCTTAATTATCATAAAATTAGACAAGAAACACTGGATTTCAGTCAAAAAAAATTTTATTCAAAAACGCCTGTCCGTTTTCACTAATTAATAATGACAACGCTGCTTACAAAAAAACTAAAAACAAAAATGATCACGTTATAAAAATGAGACAGCTTAACTGAGATATCAAACTAATATACAAATCATTTATCGTAATTCATACTAAAATTATTATTCAATTAATAATTGGTTCAATCAGCATCAGGACTAGACATGAACAAATGTACTGTATATAAAAGTATATAATGATTCATAATCAACAAATACTGTTTGTATCCAGAGCGCTTCAATAAAATATTCTGGCACTTTTCATTAAAACAAGTTCTGATAACCGATTAAAGATCTAACACGAAGATTTGCAATGTCAATGAGAGAGAGAGAGAGAGAGAGAGAGATGAGAGAGAGAGAGAGAGAGGGGGGGGGGGGTTGCATGAAAAATATTTAATATCCGGACTTATCACCATGTCAATAAAAGAGAGAGCGAGAGAGGTAGTCGTTCGACTTTGATTTCTATTTATACAATAAATCTTGGTCCGAGCGAGTCTCTCTCTCTCTACTCTCTCTCTCTCTCTCTCTCTCTCTCTCTCTTCTCTCTCTCTCTCTCTCTCCAGGCTAAGAGCGAATCCCGAAACATATTCTATGTAAAGTAATCGTATAATAAATAGATTCTAATTCCCTTATGAGATAAAACCAAATGAAGACTTGACACTCGGCATAAACAAGACTAACACAGAACCTGGTGCCAGAGGAAGCTGGCATACGGAGAGTGTTCGTGATATTAGATGCAAACGATCAATGAAATCCTTTTTATAGAAAACTTAAATCAAAATTACTTATTGAAAAAACTCCATTAGCATCTCGCTTAGGTTGTTAAGTGAAGCTAAAATAATTACGTAATAGTGAAAAAACTCTGTTAATAACTACATATCGAAGAATATCTTATGGTAGATGATAATGCCAACGGGACCTCCTCAATTGTGAAGGAACATTTCTGGCACCTACATTTTGCACTCCACTCTTTACAGAGGGAAAGAAACTCATATTATATACATACATACATACCTGCATATATATACATGTGTGTATGTATGAATGTGTATATATATATATATATATATATATATATATATATATATATATATATATATATATATAATCTGAATTGCTTTCCCTCTTTAAACACTAACGTGCAAAATGTAGGTGCCAAAAATGTTCCTTCACAATTGAGGATATATATAGATGAATGTCTTTTTACTATAACAGTATATGGAGATAAAGGCCATAAACCATTATTTTAACGCTCAACAACACATTTCGAGCACTTCCTTCTGTGCTCCTGATCACTGGTAAATATGGGCATAGGATGTCTTACAAGAGTATATATACAAAACATACGTAGGCGAGGAAGAAAGTCTCTGTTGGTGACCCAAGAAGGAAGTGCTCGAAATATATGGTTGCAACTTTAAAATAGTGTTTTAGGTGCCTGTATCTTCATAATATATATGGATAACATTATATATATGTATAGTGTGTGTGTATGCTTATAATCACTTACACGTGGGATTTTACGAACAAATATCAAGTCACGCGTACGTGTGTGTACCAGCCCATTAAACTTACATATATATAACATTTTTCAAAGACGGAGCCATTAAAAATGTAGGTGTTCAGGCAATGCACACGTCACTACCGAATGGAAAAAAAGTGTGGTATAATGAGATGACTCACTAAGAGCGAAGAATGAAGATTTCTCCCTCAACATTTTCAAATATCAATTTAATTAAACCTTCCTGCTAGGGGAAGCGAAAGCGGCAAGGATTTTCGGGAAAAGGTTAATTACATTCAGATATTGCAATTCAGGCATAATGACAGTCTCTCTCTCTCTCTCTCTCTCTCTCTCTCTCTCTCTCTCTCTCTGTGTCGCGTCGGCGAAGTCGCAGGGCTTTCGAAAACAAAGAAATATCATTGTTAAGAAGCACTAAGACCACTGATACTTTAGTATGTTCTACCTCAATCACAACGCTATACTCTAATCGTAGGAAGAGAAATGCCTACCAATTTAATGAGGTACATAAAGAACCCTAAAAAGCAAAACAGGTTACTGATAAATAAACAATGACCGCCTTACCTAACCAACCACATGCCATTCAATACAGCAATTTCAATATGTGAGTGAAAAAGTACTTCCCTATGTAGAAACCGACGGGAAGGAAACTAATGCCATTACTAATCCTAGGTCAGAAGGAATCTCTGGGGTCCTGAACCTGGAGAGAGAGAGAGAGAGAGAGAGAGAGAGAGAGAGAGAGAGAGAGAGAACCATGGATCTTCGAAGACGAAAAGTTCAAAAAAAAAAAGAAGAAGAAGAAGAAGAAGAAGAAGAAGAAGAAGAAGAAGAAGAAACTCGAACAGAACGATTTGGGTGTTTTGCTGACAGAATGATTCTTTGAGGAAACCTTAAATGAAGGTAGACGTTTCAAACGCATAGTCTAGCAGCAAATAAAATGGTTCATGACATCAGCCTTTATATGAAACTAAGAGTGAATGTCCTTCATTTCCTCGTCTCATAGATCCAAAACGCAATTTTTATATATATATATATATATATATATATATATATATATATATATATATATATATATATATATATATAATATATATATATATATATATATATATATATATATATATATATATATATATATAGTATATGTTTGTATGGATGCACACAACTCCCCGGAAGCTTATGGAAATGGGCCGTCATTGCCATTTGCTCTCATCATCGCCGTGTGACGCAAAGGGCCTCTGTAAACTTCCTCCATGCATCTGCAGCTTCCCTTCTCAAAGTTCTCATCTCATCTAAATAAGTCTGGGTCGGGTCCCACTCTTCTGGCGCCTTTACTATTATTATTATTATTATTATTTTATTATTATTATTATTATTATTATTATTATTCTTATTCGAAGATGAAAACCTATTTATATTATTATTATATTATTATTTTATCAAAGATGAAAAACCTATCTTATATGGAAGAAGCCCACAAGGGCCTTTGACTTGAAATTCAAGCTTCCAAAGAATATGGTGTTCATTGGGCAGAAGTAAGACGAGGTAAAGGGAAATGTAGAAAAAAGAGACACCACTTATTAAAACAGAATATGATAAATTACTACATCAACAAATAGATAGAAATGAATTAAAATATAAGGAGAATAGTACGAGGATTGTAATGTATTGCACCTCCGCTTGAACTTCCGACGTTCTCATTGCTCGGCTTCCTTTGGGCCTCTTCCACCTCCACCTCCAACGGTGTGAAGAAGGAAGGACCTTTGGAGCTGGAACCGAACTGACACAATCATATCTCCTTCTCCCAGAGGTTGCCCAATCCACCTCCATTTTAGTTCCAATATTATCTCATCTACAAATGTACATCCATCATTTCCCTTATGGTTTCATTTCTGACGCTTTCCAGCCATGTGACTTCTAATATTCTTAATTCTTCATTCTCCAATCGACAAAATCTTTGACTGCCATACTATGATAGATGTCTGCATATCAATACTCATAGTATGAAACTAATGCTTCATCTTACTTGCATACACAAATTTCAGTCTATTTTAATTTCCAATTTTATTCCGCTAGTCTATTGTTTTATTTACCTTCCTTTTTCTTTCACTAAATTCTAATCGAAAAGAACCTGTGCTGGATATCAAGCAATTATATGAAAAATATAGGTATTCATTATAAAACCACTGGGCAATGGTAGCTCGGTTTCACCTGGACCTTACCTTACAGACCTTACAGTTCGTTCGGGTTGCCCCAGGTCCCTCAGTGTGAGGCGCCTCTAATGTCTACCAGAGAGTTGCTAGGACATCTTCCGGTATATTTTGCATCTTCCAATCTTGGATGGTCTGGGATGCAGTTTAGATATTTGTCGAGCTTATTCTTAAACACATCTACGCTCACTCCTGATATATTCCTCAGATGAGCTGGCAACGCATTGAATAGACGCTGCATTATCGATGCTGGTGCGTAGTGGATTAATGTTCTGTGTGCTTTCCTTATTTTTCCTGGTATAGTTTTGGGCACTATTAATCTACCTCTGCTTTGCTCTTTCTGATATTTTTTAGTTCCATGATATTTTCTGTTATTCCTTCTATCTGTTTCCATGCCTGAATTATCATGTAGCGTTCTCTTCTCCTTTTCTAGGACTATATAATTTTAAGGATTGTAGTCTTTCCCAGTAGTCTAGGTCCTTAACTTCTTCTATTCTAGCTGTAAAGGACCTTTGTACACTCTCTATTTGTGCAATATCCTTTTGATAATGTGGGTACCATATCATATTGCAATATTCAAGTGGACTACGAAAACATATGTTTTATAAAGCATAATCATGTGTTCAGCTTTTCTTGTTTTTGAAGTGCCGTAACAACATTCCCATTTTTGCTTTTTTACATTTTGCGAACAGAATGGCTATTTGATCATTGCATAACATGTTCCTATTCATCATCACACCAAGGTCTTTAACTGCTTCCTTATTTGTGATTGTCTCATTATTAGGTCCCCTATATGCATATAGCTTTCCTTCTCTGTCTCCATAATTTATTGATTCAAATTTATCAGAGTTAAATACCATCCTATTTACCTCTGCCCCAATCATATATAACTTTGTTAAGGTCTCTTTGTAGAGCGTTCCTATCTTCATCACAAGTAATTTCTCTACTTATTCTTGTGTCATCAGCGAAACTACTCACTACCGAATCCTTAACATTACTGTATGTCTTCAATCATAATAACAAACAATATTGCAGCTAGCACCGTACCTTGTGGCACACCGGATATTACCTTGGTTTCATCCGATTTCTCATCGTTTGCAATAACTATCTGTTTTCTGTTGTGTAAAAATTCTTTTAACCATCTTCCTACTTTATCTACGATATTGTGTTTTCTAATTTTCTTTGCTAATATATTATGGTCTACTTTGTCAAAAGCTTTTGCAAAGTCTAGATAAACCACATCTGTTTCATTTCCGCTTTTCATATTTTTGAATATGTTCTCACGGTGGACTAACAGTTGGGTTTGTGTACTTTTTCCGGGTACGAAACCGTGTTGTCCTATATTAAACAAATTATTTTTTATTAAAATGTTTCATAATATTTTTCTCATTACCCTTTCATACACTTTCATAATATGTGATGTTAGACTCACAGGCCTATAATTACTTGCCTCTAGTCTTGATCCACTTTTGAAAGTAGGGGTGATATATGCTAATTTGTGCTCATCATAAATCTTGCCTTGTATCTACACTTTGTCTTAATAATATTGCAAGTGGCTTTGCGATAGAATGAACTACATTCTTTAACAAAATAGCAGGGACTCCATCCGGCCCTGCAGCAGCTCCATTTTTAATTTCATTAATTGCCTGCACAATATCAGCTTCATTAATTTCTATGTCAGCTAAATATTCACTATTTTCGTCCCTTACTTCTATATCATTATCTTCATTATCTATTCTAGGGGTGAATTCTCTCTTAGATCGTTCTCCAGTATGTTGCAAATTTCCTTTTTTTCATTCGTTAATCTCCCTTCAATTCTCAGAGGGCCTATTTCTATTCTTCTTTTATTCATCTTCTTCGCATATGAGTATAATAGTTTGGGGTTTTGCTTTTGCTTGATATTTAATAGGGTTTTTTCTTCCAAGTCCCGTTTTCATTTTCTTTTGATTGTATAATCTTTTGTTCTGCATTTTCTATCTTACTTTTTAGTTCTATAACTTTCCATGCATTTTTTTCTTTTGCAAGACCTTTTTTCCACTTTTCCCAGTTCAAGCTGTGCTTTCATACTAAATTTCACTGTGAGCTACAGGTAGGGAGTTTGGATTCAAACATAGGTCAACTTACTGTGCCATTAGCAGCTACTATCTGATTCCCCAAGGCCCTAACTACAGTAAAGTGGGGGATTGGGCATTCCTTTTGAGTCTTTCCTCTCTCAATTTTTTTTTGTTTTTAACTTATTCGTCAACTTGTATACGGTATTTTCTCACCATCTTTTCTTATGCTGTACAATTTGTTTTCAAACAATTTCTTTTTCTGTGAATAAACGCCTCATTTCATTATGTTACATTTAATTCTTTTACTGAACCTTCATATTTTCCCGTACCAAAAATATTCCCTGCTAACCCAATAATCCATCTTCGATTTTTGAGTAATCCTCATGAAATTCCACTTCTGAAGTCATTATCAGACTGAATTCGCTATTTGCCAGCATGGTTTTTTGCTCCTTGAGCAGCCAATATACTTCTGCAGTATTTGCCATTAATCGTCTCCTTTCATGCTAGTACTGTTTTCTCTTATCAAGGTCTCTGGTTTCAATCACAATCAGATACACACAAAATCACAATACATCAATGAACT
>NC_087200.1:119141309-119146852 GCF_015104395.2 Macrobrachium nipponense | reverse complement strand
GGATAAAAAAAAGAGCAATTAAGAAGTTGATGAATGAGAAGATACCGGGAGTTAATTGGCATACAAATCAATACTTTGTTACAATGGTGGTAGTGTGATTAGATGGCTGACCTGGTTTTGCAAGAGAGAAAGGTTCCAAATGAATACATAAAGAGAATAATTGTTCATTTTTTTTAAAGGTTAGCATTCCAGATATGTATCACAGAATTTTGATTGGTAATGTAAATCTGACGACTAGGAAAGTAGATTGTGGCAAAGAGTGTATGGAAAACGTTTTTGTATGAGGGGTATTTGGACCCACGAAAAAAGATTACAACAGAACTGATTTAAAAAACAATGTAAGGGTGCTAGGAGTATATGATATAGATGTTACGTTACTGAGAAAGATCTAAAGTTTTAACACTGAAAGTGAAGTGTATGTTACAAAATATCAGTAGAAGTGTCCGAAAGTGTACGGTTTGGGGTAAAAAAAGGTTTGGGATAAGGGTGTGTTATATCTCAATAGTAGGGCAACGGTAACATCTTTATGGATGAAGTGATAAGAATTCTGAGAGAGGACAGTCGATGTAGGTAGAAAATTGTGGGATAAAAAAGTAAGTTGTGAATAGTTTGTGGAACATTTTACGTTTGCAGATGATACAGTGCTGATTTTGATAGCAAAGAGACTCTGAACAAAATAATAAAAAAATGTTGCAACTTGCTTACAAAACTAAATAAAGTAACCGTATGAATACATGTAAGTAACCCTGTCAGTGGCAATTGGGAAACCAAAACACGAACACGAATATCAGTGCAATCTATGTAGCAGAAGGACAAGTAGCAGGATTAAGAACGGTTTAAATATGGGAGATGGTTTGTGCATGTGGAAAGAGTCAACGATGACAGGGTTGTGAGAAGACGTGTAATTCAGAAGTTTTAGGAGAATGAGAATGGGAGGCATAAAATGAGGCTGAAAGATGCTGAGAAGGCGATCGGCAAGAAAGGGCTTTGACATTAGGGAGGCTTGAGATTTTGCGGAAATTAGGGGTGAATGGCACAGTTTGTGTAGGGCATGGTTCTCAACCTGGGGGCGCGCCTCTTGTGGGGCGTGCAGCAATTTCCAGGGGAGGCGCAAGCCCTAGGTAAAAATTAAAAGAAAAATTCATTTACTTATATTCGTTATACTCTTAACAAAAGTGAGGAACTAATATTCAGAAGTTTATGAAAAAATGCAGAAGTGGCACCTTATAATGTTACTTTCATAGAGTCTACTACTCTAGTTAGGCTCGTTGGACTTCCATGTTTGTGATTATTGACCTTCCTCCCTATCCCTCGAAACCCCTTCGTTTTTTCTCTTTTTTTCAAGTCTGGGAGGGAATTTTACTCACATACGCAAGGGGGCCGTGGAAGGAAGAACCGACTCTTTTTTAGGAGGGGGGGGGGGGGGCGTGGTCGTATAAAGGTTGAGAACCCCTGGTGTAGGGGATTCGACAAATAGCTCAGGAGCCTCCTGTGCAGGTGTATGAAGTGGCTAAAGTGTGCAAGTTTTACTATACAGATCATCCGCAATTCACCAGTCAAATTATTAATGGGGGAGACCCTTACATTGAATAGTTCAATGTGGAGAATATATATATATATATATATATATATATATATATATATATATATATATATATATATAACAGTGAAGTCATAAAGCATACAGGAATATCAACAAACACATTTCGGTAAACAGGAACACAATGGAAAATGCAATGGAGAAGCTAACACTGAGTAAAAGCTCGCTAAGAAGCAACGACTAGCTTCTCACTCCCAAGGCATCAGAGGTATTTGCAACGGTATCTCCCTCGCATGGCAACGAGATTGGCAACACGTCCCCTATACATCAGGAAAAACTGTCCTACATTACGGGATGGATACAAATTCCACGGATTCCGGCGCCATTAGGAGGTTTCTATACACAACTGCTCGGTTATTTCAATAGCATTAGTGTGGTACATATTTTTTTCACATTATCAAATAGGTCAATCTTCCTAGAGCATTTACAAGGTGCACATTTTTCTTCAAATGACGCTTTTCTTAGACTCAGTAGCTCAAAGAAATGTAAGACAACACGGAGATGAGCCATGAGTAGGCATGAAGACGAGAAATCTTAAATCATTTCAGCTGAAACATGAGAGCGAGAGAGAGAGAGAGAGAGAGATGAGAGAGAAAGAGAGAGAGAGAGAGAGAGAGAGAGAGAGAGAGACCTAATAACAGTTTTTATTTTAACAACACTATGACATTCAGGAAAAACACATACTACAGCAAACCCGTTTTGTGTTTATTTATCATAAATTTACAGACATTAACATTCAAATATTTACAAAAGGCTACTGAAGACGACTGTACACTATAAGAAAAGTGTGGTCTTTATATTAGTCACGCTCTTCCAAAAACAGTACGTTTTCCAGGTCCTCTAATTCGACTTATACAATACGCGGGGAAATATACATATATGAAACTAATGAAAAATAATAAAAATAAAGTGGCAAAGAAAACGTGATCTAGTGCCCAGGAAGTCTAGGAAACTTAAAACTTCCATTCTATAAAAAAAGGTACAGTCCAGGATTTAGGAACAGTGGTTATATGGTACCTGCTCAACGTAGAGCAACTCAATGGAGCAAAGGAAAAGCAAGGACGGTTACTTCCCGGAATGAGATTGGTATTTTCCTAATACACACACACCACACACACACACGTTAGAATCCGTAGGAATATTGAAGTTCCAAATAATTCTTGCACTTTAGTCTTTGATTCAACTTCTTTGTAAAGTCTATGACCCGATCTTTCAATTGTACAAACCCTTACTAAAAAAAAGTATACAACGTCATTGTCACTAACTTTGTCTGAATTACGAATAGTAGCAAAATACCAATGAGAAGGGAGACAGTCCCATTCTATCTTCTTTAATTCAGTGTCTCATTGTTTCTATTTTTTCCAGCAGGGTATGAACTGTTTCGCCTACGCTAGACACATTCAAATCAATTGGCCTACATTTTAACACTCAATATAAAAATATCATAAAAACAACAAGGTTTTGCTTGCAGCAATGTTTTCGCTGCTGGATATGAGAATAAATATCACTGCTGCATATCAAAATGAATTTTGAACTTTGAACATTATTTTATCTTTTCATGTCACACTGAACTGACTATGCCTCGAATAAAAATAAATTTTTGATACTGTATATGATTAATGGCTTTTTATACAAATTACATAACTTCATAATTACGCGTGACGAATTCATTTCATGTACATATTCTAGTTAGTCGTCTTATGACAAAAAATTTTAAATTTGTAAGTAAGCTATGACGAAAGAGGACAAATCATATCCATACTACAAATGATGGCAACCATAATTAGCAGCAAATAACATTAGAATTTTGGCAATGTTCAATCTGAGTACCCACCTACAAACTATACCTTTGAAAAACGTAAACACGAAAAACTACAAACATACTTGCCATTATATATACACAACTCTACGTAATCAATAAACAACACAAAAATAAAACCATCAACCTGCTAATCAACCAACATTCGATCCATTATCTAATTACTACCAAACTGTCCTCAGTAAATTATCACATCGTGATCCAAGCAAATACAATTAAGAACTGTGGACAAATAGTAACTAAATTACAAACTTTTTACATCATGTAAAAAAAAAAAAGCTTACAAATATTTGCCCATCAAAGCAAAACGCTACTAATAAATAATGAAAAATAAAAATGTCATATCTCCAGCAATAAGTTCATCAACAAAACAGTTGTCATGTTTCCATTCACCGGATAATAATAAAAAAAACCATAATTGTAGAATCAGATTTTCTTATTGAAGAATTTTCTACCCCATTATATCCGTCGAGGCAATTTGTTATCTTTACGATTTTCAGCTAATGGATATTCGAGATGTCGCTAAGTGCACACCTTACCTCGTGCATGTTCAGGGCTTATGTGATATATAACGGAGCCTTGCGGTCTTCCATTCAAGCGGTCGCCAGACTTCCTTTTCTCAGCTCCGCTGATCGAACTGGAACTAGGTCAACAATACAAAATCGAAAACTCTCCGGAATTATATGCCTAAGTATGCATACCAATAAAGAGAAATGCAATCGTTTTCTGACGCAGCGGGATTAAAATGTCTTGAACAATGAGCGATCCAGCTTGCTTTTGAAGACTTCACACACAGTTGCATTGCCCTTCAAAAGTCACAATACCGAACCAATAAAGTTAAACAAAAACTATGTCAACGAAATAGCATAATGTACAAAGCGATTACAGTTTAGACAATTTAAATAAATACCGAATCAAAATTCGGCAATTATTGATGACTCACGTATTCTGATGAAATACCGTATATATATCTTGAAAACCCTTCAAAACAATGACAGGATGAATTCATACAAAGAAATTCATAGAGATATTGCAGAGGGATAACAAACAATTTGACAAGGTAAAATAACAAACAACTCTGTCTTATTTCATTAAAGGTGGACCTTATGAATTTTGTCTTATCAAATTGAGCAAATTTGCAACTGTATTTTAAAGCCCGGTCGCCCATATCATCCACAAATATAAACCCACTATCATGAATAATCTACGTTTGTAACACTATACGTTTGGTCCAATCTACTGGTTGCTGCCAGAATATTTTGTGCCTGTCATTTTTAACAGCGTATTGTGAGTTTATTGTTTTATACTAATGTAACATGGGTCTGTGACTGGCCGGAGAACAATAGTTTTTCTTGAAATTATATTTCCTTATTGATGACTTACCCTCCTAATGGACAATAACAGACACTAGTGCATATGTAACCACCTCTTCTCTTGATTGACAGACACAATTTTCAGTAAGATAACTGTCGTCCAGAAGTATATATATATAATATGATGTCGACTCATTGTTGTCGTTTAGTCTGTTCTGAACAAAAATGACTGAGAGGGTGTCAGCAAGTGATGAGCCAACCGTAAACTAATCCATCTATTACTAAACGGATGTAAAAGTGCCAAATGGCCTGACAGTGCAGAGGAGACAACGTAATTATACCATTACAAGCATAGACGCAACAGTAGTTGAAAAAGAAGAATACTACAAGCCCAAGGGTCTTAACAAAGACAGCAGACGGCTGCAGAAAATTACAAGTCTAATAAGAAAGTTTAAAAAATCAAATAAGATAAATAACAACAATATTATGAAATGAGATTTATGTTACCTTATAAAACAAAAAATCATGTGCAACAACTACAAGACTAGGGAGATCATCCCACAATATGGGCACAACAGGAATAACAACGTCTAGAAAACTGCCGTGCTTACTTCACAGACGAAAAGGAAAGGCTGTTATAACTAACTAAATATCTAGTACTAACAATTAACTAAATATCTGGTATTAGGCGGTGGATGATATTAGCTGGAAAGATAAGATCTGAATGTAAACGACAATCAAAATTAAGAAATAGAGCAGCTTGTTCAACGAGCTAACGAACGACGATGTCCGAGTATGAAATTTAACAAAA
>NC_087200.1:119121309-119133809 GCF_015104395.2 Macrobrachium nipponense | reverse complement strand
ACTTCAAGTAAAGACAACCACATCAAGAATAGTAACAGCACTAAAAACGATTCAGCAAGGACATCGAATGTTTTCCATTTCCTCAAACTTACCCTAGCAACCACTGAATACGTAAAGGAAATGCACGCCAAACTTGCGCCTTTCCAGGAGCTATTTCAACCCACAGATGCTATGCTAAAAGCAAAAAGAGGCTGTCTCATAATAAGGCCAATAAGCAATATGTAAATCTATTTCAGGTGCGACATATACACATGCATCCTATAGATTCATGTTACATACTGCTGGAAATTAAATACACCCGGCCACGGTGTAAGTAATAACTGTATGTATGTGTATGGATGTATGTATGTATGTATATGTATGTATGTATGTATGTGTATGTATGTATGTATGTATGTATGTATGTATGTATGTATGTATGTATGTATGTATGTATATATATATATATATATATATATATATATATATATATATATCACATATACATATATATATACATATATATATAAAATACATATACACTAGTTACAAGTGTTTGGAAACTTAAAAGTTCAGAGGTATTTCATTACTAACTATTAATTAATACATTTGCCAAGTGAACAAAACACATCATCATAATCTAAAATCAGTACTAGCAACCTGGAAGTAGACTCAAATAAGATCTGTCAAGATTTGACACAAAAATAAATAAATAAATAAATTTTGGGAGAGATCGTATATTGTACCTAGGTCCTCAAAAGGATATAAAATATACCTCATAATTTGGGAATTATCATGGAAAATATGTCAAAACCGATGAACCATAAAAAACCTAGACTATACCAAATGACTTCGAATCAAAACTATCAGGAAACACTTTGAACAACAGTTCAAACAGTCTTGAGATCTGATACCTTACGCATACCTGAAAAATAGTCTGCCTGGACTAGAAGAGCTGAAAACATGCATAGCTTGAACGATGCATCCGGGTAGAAAATATCTTACTGGATGTTACGATCTTGGAACACTTAAAGAGGTTTTGCTGAATCTCAAAACCTGAGATTCAGTTATTTTTCAGGTCGTTCAAACCAGAAGAAATATCCGATTATCTGAATAATATAAATTAAATCTTTCCCTGTTCTATTTCAGTGCCTTGCCCATAGATTTACAGAGGGGAGATTGGACAGCTTACGACAGCCAAACCAGTTAGCGACGTGCACTGCCTGGCGCATTCGCTGTGTTGATTATTATGCAAACAATGACGCAACTCATACAATCTAACGGAAAACCTTGTACTCTTCATGACGTGTTTTTTCGGCTGTCCGTCAAGACAGTCAAATGACTTATGAACCAATTACTAAATACAATAAGTACTGTATGCAGAAATAAAAATATTCAATTTTGCTGGTAGTATATTTCTTCTACAGTTAAGCCATAAGAATTTTGCAGATATGGCGACGTTACAACAATATGATCCTGCTACATTAACAACCAATTATCTCAGCAGTCTTCAAAGATTGGTAAAGGATCTTTGCAGCATTCACCAAGGACAGTGTGTGCCATACTAGAGAAAGAAAAATTATTCTGTGCGTAGATTTCAAACACTTGAGCAATAAAGTTGACCAGTTTGCCAACGTAATGTGCCTTTCTTACAATCATAAATTTACAGTTTTACTCTCTGGAGGCAGAACTAATTATTATCTTTCTTTACACGTGGGTCAAAGTGACATGCAATAAAATTTGACAATAGTATGCTAAAATAATTGTCATCTCCAACGCTGTCATCCCATATAAGCTTCATTCACATTCATAATAGTATTAATAAAATAATATTTTAAATTTAATAGCCTTATACCTAACAGTAATATTCAAGTCTGTATAATAATTTTACTGGATTTTAAAATTTACTGTATCTGATACTATTAATAAGGATACAATTAATATTGTAGTTTCCAGGGCTGTACAAATCTTGCCGATGCCAGTACTGACGAATATGATGGCTTGTCCCCTCTGGTTACTTCTTAGACTAAATTTGCTTTGGTTGCCCCATTGTTGCTTCTTAATATATTCTGGACTTCAAAGTCTTTTGCAGAAAGTTAAGCTCATGCATACTAGGAAGTTTGAAAATGTACTTAGGCAGAAAATGCTTGCTGCATGCGTGACCCATGGCTTGGCTCTTTATCCCTTCTGCAATTTCTAACCCAAGTAAAAATAAGGTATTGGGCTTGTTCTTTGTTCTTGTCAAGAAATCTTAAACACAAAAAGTGACAAAAAATCAGTCCTGAATCTCACATTATTAACAATAGGCCTCCATTACTGACCTACAGACATATATAAGGCATATTTGAGCCTACGAGTCTACTCACAGATCTTATATGGAAGCTATTTATTTAATTACAGTATAAAATGTAATGCCAATCTACATTAACTCATATTCATACAGTTGTGATTCAGGGGAGAGTACACTGTATGTGCTTTACACAACCACATGAAAGTATTTGAACCTTGACATACAAGTTATTTGTACAGCTTCAAGTCCAATAATTACTAGGAGGTACAATAGATAAAGCCATGTAACATGTCAGTCCATACTAACCTAATATTCAGCATACTTATTTAACACTGTATAGGTCTAAGTTAGGCTAGCCAGTAGGAACAACTTAGACTTTCATAACTAGGCAAGACTTGAGCTGTATTTCAGAGTCTGTGGAGAGGGAAAGATGGAAACGAGTAAAAAATGTCAAAGAAACTTCGGCTCATTCGAGTTTTCTGTACAATGTTAATGCTCTATAAAACCATCAGCTATGACCTGTAGCGTGTCAGTTGCTCACCAGATACGGCAGAGTAAGCGTCTGTTCCGTACCTCTGTTAAGTGCTGAAGGATGCACAAGCCATGGCTAACTTAAACCTTTAATAAAATAATAACTACTGAAGTTAGAGGGTTGCAATTTGGTATGCTTGGTGATTGGAGGATGGATGATCAAAATACGAATTTGCAACCCTCTAACTTAAGTAGTTATTTATTTTTTTTAGATCTGAGGGCAGATGAACTAAAGGGCGGACGGATGGAGAAAGCCAGCACAATAGTGTTCTTTCACAGAGAAAGAAAAATAAGCATTTCTGAAGATACCAAATTAGGGTATTTTTGCTGAGCTGAGGTTAGGCTACAGTAGGCTTCCTTTGGTTATTTGATGATCAACTCTGGTAGACTAGCTAATTGGTAAAGTTCACTTGTAGACTAGCTATAAGTACTTCACAGCACCCGTGCATCTGGTGCCCAGCCCAGTCCATTATGACGTTCCTGATTGGCTGTTGATCAGCCAACCACAATGCTGGAAAGTCGCAAACTCGTCAGTGACTCTCAAAACGTCATACAGTGAGCATCTATGCTCCCATCTCTCCTCACTGTCTTTCACGAAGTTGTGAACTTTCATTACACCTCAGTTTTGCCCGAAGAAAAGTAGTTTTCCAATTCATCACTAAACAGTCAAGCCAATGATTAAGGTTTTCAATGATATATGAATAATGCCCTTCAGTAAACTTAATGCTAAAATATGTAAAGTGAAATAAACATGAAATTCAAGATATATTCTTTCATTCCTACAAGACACCTCAGTGCATTCATCATTTACGTATCGTCTTGTTTTTTTTTTTTTTTTTTTTTTTCATGCAGTATCATAGCTTAAATGCCATGGATGACAATTCTACGAAAAAATTATAGGTAGGGCTATCAATATATAAATAACAAGAAAAAGATTAAGAATATTAATCTCTCTCTCTCTCTCTCTCTCTCTCATCTCTCTCATTTTCATGTAATCACGTCCTGGTCACGCGATAGTCCGATGACGTCATCATCGTGATCACGATCCCTCGATGTAGTAGTCCTATGGGGAAAAAGAAAAATAAGACGTCATTATCGTCACCATCATTATACTATCACCCTCTCATATCCTACAGTGGAAATATCCCTCGCATTATTCTTTTTTTAATATATATTATTCTACGATTTTTTCATATAGAGATTTCCACTATAGGGAAAACTGCTCAATTGTTTACATGTAAAACTATCAAAAATGAACGATTATGGAAAGAAGCTACTACAAACAGAAAGTTCCAAGTGAGATTGCTTGCTTGTATAAGTATGTACATATAAATTCAGAACCCATCATGGGGGGGAAGGGAATCCGAATGCGTCCCCGAATGAAGCAGCTGCACTCCTGCATCCTCTCTCTTGATGCTCTTTGTAACTAATGGGATAAAACCCTTGGCTACTTCTGTGGACCATGGTTCAAAACCCGCTAGAATGGTAACTGTCCGTATATTATTAGGCGATGTAGTTGCTTATAATGTTTGCATATGAAGCAACCCCCACCCCCCTGGAAAAATTTAAAATTTCCACATTTGCCACTTCTTATACCCCTACAGGAGGTTCATTTACAGAGAAGCACGAAAACCCTAACCCATTCCCTCACAACATGAGAACCTACCATTCCAACATATCTTCCACCGCCCATGAGCTAACCCTCTCTCATTCTCGCACGCCTTCCTTTCTCCCAAAACTTCGTATTATGGCATTTTCGCTATTTTGTCCATATTTTGTTCAGACATAAGCGAGCCATCTCTAGACGTAAGCAAGCCATCTCAAACAGGTCCTTTCAGTAAATTCTAACATCTTTACAGTTATCTCTTCAGACTTTAGTTACTGGACATGTACAGGCACAAAAATTCATCTTAAACTGCTAAATTTCGTCTGTCATTTCATATCTAACAATCAAATCTCACATACTTAAGGATTTGGTTCAATAACCGTCTGATGCATTCCAATTTTTCGTCTACAAGCCACACTCGTCTTCTAAATCTTTGGCAAAATTCTGATACTTTTTCTTGCTTCAACTATAATGTGATTCGTCTCTTCTCTTGTCCTGAAATTATCCATTACGATTGCCCCACATAAACCTATCAATAACATACATTTTTCCTTCATCCATACATAAATTTACACTATTACCAACATCTACCTATGTTTCTTGATATTCACTTTACATCACAGTCACCCGAAAAAAAAAATTATTTACTATTTTCAGAAACTTCTCTTTACTGCCACCAAGAATTATTATCATTAGTAGAATTCCGCCACTTGATATCCAAAAACATCATTTTATTATCTCACAATTTTGTGGCTTTGGGAGATAAGGAACACCTTGTCTTAGATTAAATTAACAAATTAACTCATCTTGCCATCATCTACACTTTCCCAATAAAGCTCCTGACTGCTCTCAACAAATTGACCTCGACAACATAGTACATCCTAGACACCACAGGATTTCAAGAAAAGGCAGACAACACAGAGGCAAAGCCGTTTTTATCAAAATCAGTTGGAGAAGTAACATTACCATATAAGAATTCACCATTCTCCATTTCCCAACAGATAGACTATATGATAAGAAGAGAAGGTGGGTGGTGCTGGCGGCTAGGAAACTGACTCAATTCACTATTATATTCAACGAGGAAGGTAACCGTCCCCATTTTAAGCAAGAGATGAAGAATCTGTGACTCCTCATTCAGGAGAGAATGGTTATGAATGTATAATAGATAGCCCAAAGGTGACAGAGAGATTATGTTATTGGGAAGAAAAAGTCGTAGAAAAACAAATTTGATGAGAAAGAATGTTCGGATGCCACCACTCTCTGGATGAGCGAGGTGCTAAGTTAGCTCATTATAGCCCCTGGTACGGCACCTTTTCCTGCAGATGTATCAATGAACCACTGATTTACTGTTACTCGGGCAGTTTATGAGTGCAGCGAATCTGAAGATGTAGGAACGCCAAAATGTGTAAATTTTGTGGCGGAAAACACGCCTCAAAAATGTGAAAATGAGAAGAGACGGAAGAATAACTGAATCTAACGGCGATGACCTGTAGGGTATTACATGATGCAACCAGCCTCGGGGGCTCAAAGTATGAGTCCGGCGACATTCAGTGGAAGGCTTTGTGCATACAGCTAACAGGTAACAATTCGCCAGTTAATCCTCGGCGCTTCTCTACAAGTTCAGTCCTCAAATGGGAGGTAAGGGGGGGGAACAGCAGATCCGTAGGTACTGACATGGACAGTGGGGCACCCCATGAATACTACCTACCCACAAGTGAGGTAACAGATGGGAAGTTTCTCCTACCTATACATACTATCAGTACCACATTCCCTCTTTTCTGGTAGTACTTTGAGAACTTCATGTTCTCAAAGTACGTGAAACAGATCTTACAAAAGGTCTATAAAAACAAAGAAAGAAAAAAAACATGGTGAGTTTGAATCTTTTTCAACAGACAAAATAAATGCTACAAGGACCTCAATGAAAAATAATAAAGGGAAAAATAATGGAGAACAGGGAGAAAGAACAATTTAGTTGGTAAGTGATTCACACCCATGCGCCAATGTAATACTAGAAATTGTGAAATACATATTTAAGGACAGTGAGTGAATTCAGCGTTGAAGTTGAGAAAGTAAAACTGATTCTCAATGTAGCAAAAATTCCATAATACCTTACATCTGCCAAGAAAAAAAAAATCAGCAATACAAGTACCTGTAGATGAACAGGAAAAAGTAAAGCATTTAGCACAGATAGTGAATCATGTTACACATCAAATAGCTAATAAGTGTAGAATTATCAAAAAATGAGCTGACAGATCTGAGCAGATTCGAATGTACTTGTTTTAAATAAGCGTTTTGTTGCTATACAGAAGTGCACCACACAAAAAGATAAAAACATCACTTGCCCAATAGATGATTCCTTTGTGTACCAAAACTGAAATTTTTTGTTGTCGAGAAAAGTAACAGATTACGGATATGCACCATGGTAAGACTATATAATGTTAACTGCTACTTAATTTCTTTTTTTATACAACATATCCAAAAACTAATATTATGTAACTTACAAACGTATTGTCTCCCTTAAAATAACTATTACTATTTGGTAACGGAATTACACATCAAACAGCCACCTTGCTCTCTTTGACTATACTTACTACTATATACCATATTACCAATCACCTATATATTATTCCTTCGCTCCAACTAAACAAATACTCCCTATTGTAAGAATACCACTCCCTTGAGTTTTCTATACTTCCAATCCTATGCTTTTTCACACTTGTTCATTTTTTACCATTTATATGCCTAGCTCATTTCTTGTACATACAGATATACATACATACATACATATACATATGTGTGTGAGTGATTTTAAATCACGAAAAGGTAAAAAGGTGATGATTATACGAAGAACAAAGTTACAGCCACTTCCTTCTTTTTGCCAGAGCAAAAACTTCAACTAAGAAAACCAACATCCACAATATCAAATTAAAAACATTCCAGAACAAATTTGAGCATTTTCGATCAGCCCTCTGAGAACGTCTGGGAATACCTGTTTATTGCTGTTGATTTTTGCTGTCATTTTTTTCTACGGTATATCGAAAAAAAAACTATGAGAGATGAATTGAATGAAAACCTTCCGTAATATGAATTTCTCATGTGACATTCCACAATGAAAAAAAAGAAATAAAAATATCGGCCACGTTATTTACAATGTTTATTTAAAGAAATTACACATCTAGAGACAAGCGACCTCCTATTCTAACTACTTAATCGTGGATGAACCCCTCTCGAGAAAAAGTCGGCAAACATTAGGTTGTTCCATAAACATTCACATTAGACACATCAGTAATATCTCAAACACTCTTACTGCGTCAGCCACTTCTACCCTCACATTGTTCCTTTCGAGTGCCTTTTTCACGCTAAATATTCAGCACTTTCTAGGACCTAGCACCCGTCTGCGTTCAAGCATTTCTCAATTATCCGCTTTTCGCTGATAAAGAACTGGGTGAAAACATTACAATAAAACTCCAATTCTTAGCTGAAGGAAATACATATAAAATAATGTTAAACATTATCCACCCATATCACCGACAATTTCACAAACACACAATCACAGAATCCTGACGGCTGTATCACAATAATTCCAACTGATTGTGCTCTTACGCACTTACAACCATTACTCTGCATAATGATAATAAATTTATCTTTCATTACATTAATTTATTCCAAGAAAACTGACCATGGAACCATAACTACTTTGTACGTTCTAAAACATATCCGTCATTTACTGCCTACTGGTACCTACTATGTCCTAAGATAAACATTGCATAAACTTCAATCTCACTAAAGACGACCCATCGTTCAAGAAGTCCTACTGTTACTGGTTTAATTTATTTGAAAGTTTCGTCATGAAAAAATAGCTGATGTTTATGATTTGTGTTAGGTCTTCAAGCGCATCATTTGATAGCGAAGTCAATCTCGTCTCGGCCTTTAGTTAAATTCAGCCAAACTGTTGCAATTGTGCGTTCATGGCCGCACTGGAGACGCTCCGACTCCCTCCCTTCCAGAGCTCTCATTGAATGTCTTTTAAACTTTTCTATTTCGTATTAGGCAAAATCAAGCCAAAAGAAAACCTGTACACGAAAAAACAAGTTACGCTCAGGGGTTAGAAGATCATGATCCCAAAATAATGGAGCATCTTATGAGAAGTCCAATGTGTGCCTGAGAAAATTCCTTAATATATATCAGAACCTTGCGGAGAGAATACAAACAGAATACGTAAAAAGCGATGAGAAAATAAATAAAAAGGAAAGGAAATGAAAGAGTTCTTAAAACAATCGGTTTCTCTTTGTCATCTCTCTCTTTCCTCATTCCGATAAGTTACGTAACTTTGAAGTTATGCGTACTGAAACTATGAAATTTTAAAGGCAATCAATGACGTGAAAAAGAACACTAAGTAAAAAAGGGGGGGAAAAAAGGCAAATTTCATTAAAACACCCTACTGCTTGCTGACTGACCCAAAACTTGGAAAAGAGGTCCGAGATAAGGCCAAACCTGTCCAATACTGAATTGCCTTTGCACTCTTTCCCTTAACCGACGATTTAAACGGCAAGTATCTAAGTGCTGGCCGCATAAGTTTCATTTTTATGGTCATAGACGTTATATAAGTCCTACCTCTACAGTTCCGTCTTTCAGTCATTAAAACGAAAGATTTTTCTTTCACATGAAGCTTATGTCATTGCTATCCTTACAGGCACTACCATCATTCTACTGTTAGACTGTTAGTGAAAAGACAGTCTGCTACAACTGGCAATTTACTTAATTAATCCGTTTTTCTCTTGCAAAAATCTGTTCGCGAAAAACGATAAATACTGAAGCTTTTACCCTTTCTGTTTTCCGTTCATCTTATAACCTTTCAATTATAAGATTATTGGGTCTATCGCTCCTTCAGAGAGGTAAGAGAAAAAGCCCGTTCCGTCACACTACGAGAAAGAGAGAGTTTTTGCGTGCCAATGACGTTCCTTTAAACAATGAAAATAACAACCTTGAAAGGAGGAAAAACTGTCGCAAACGCCTCTCTCCTCAGGTCGCCCTCTTCCCTTTCTCGTTCGCGTTTCTCTATGCTTATCAATGTATCGCTTAATCTCGGTATCCCTCTTTCTGCACACGTCCTTTCTTCAACGTGAACAAAAGCCCCGCTGCTCGGAGGGAAAACTGAAAATATACCTTCTCCTGCTTACACAACTGTCAACGCTGACATTTCTGGGGTCACCAACCAAAACGTATTCATATAAAAGGCCTTATGAATAAATATACAACTCATCCCTAGAGAAATAACTAGGTACGCATTCCCTCCATTAACATTTACATCTCAGCGATTTAGATAAGCAAGACAAGTCAAAAAAGCATCTCGAATTTACCTTCACTTTTCGTTTGAGAGAGAGAAGGATTACCTAGTCGAACTAAAACTTATCGAATTTGTCTCATGACAGAGAGACTTCAACCGTAAGAGTAAAACAGTTCTCTCAAGTGAGGATTCAGTCTTTAATCTAAACTTGTCGGTGAAATGACAACTGAGGTTGAACTGCGTCTATGTTACGATCACAGAATTGAAAAGTACCATTGCATCGTGTTCAACAAGACAGAGCTCTAGGGGCTGTCTTATTGCTTTCTGAATATGTGTTGGCGAGTTTTGAGGATGACTGTGCACCGAGGAAATGTTCCTTGGGTTACAGGCTGTGATTCCAAATGTTGGAGCACCACCCCCATTCCGGTTAGGAGGAACCAGTGCAGATTAGGGCAAAGAGAAACTGATCCCAAGTGAGGAATTGAGGGGAAAAGGGTACTCCAAATGTAAAGGTGGGATGGCAGATTTTTAACACCTGTCTATAACGAATAACAAAAATAGTATAAGATACATATATTATTAGCTTTCGGATAATAATATGTACTATATAAGTGTGTGTATATTTATACACAAACCATCACACAGACACAAATATATATGTATGTACATATTACTATTAAATATATATTTTCTATTAGCGAAAAATGGCATTGTCCCTTCGGAGTACTGGCAAATATATATGTTTATATGTATATGTATGTATGTAATATTATATGTGTATGTGATATATATATATATATATATATATATATACACACACACACACATATATATATATATATATATATATATGTATATGTATATATATATATATATATATATGTATATATATATATATATATATATATATATGTGTGTGTGTGTGTGTGTGTGTGTGTGTGTGTGTGTGTGTGTGTGTGTGTGTGTGTTTGTGAAGAAGAAGGGTCCATATAACACTATTTGAACGTTGCAACTATATATTTCGAGCACTTCCTTCTATACTCCTGATCACTGGTAAAATATGGACAGGGATGTCTACAAGAGTATATATTCCTAAGCATATGACATACCTACATATGCTTTGTATATAGTATATACTCTTGGATGACATCCTATGTCCATATTTTACCAGTGATCAGAAGCACAGAAGGAAGTTGCTCGAAATGTATAATTGCAACTTGCAAATAGTGTTTTATGGACCTTTTATCTTCCTATTATACTGTTGTATTACAATAAACCATTCATACCTCTATACATAATATATAAACATAATTTTTTTTTTATTGACTGTAAGCGAAAAATAGCATCGCCAAATCGGAGTCTGATAAGGATGAACGGCGCAACGATCAAGGTTATACTCAAATTCTCATATAGATTATAGATTATGTGATGCAATATCTTTTTGTCTCCCCCAATGCCAGACAGTTTGGGTTTCCAGGAAACGTTTCAATCGGTAAAACAAAGAGTAGAAGAGAAACTCACTGGTTTTTCTCTCCTTTGACTTAGTCGTAACAAAAAACACTAAGATTAAGTATATCTTAGTTTTACCAGACCACTGAGCTGATTAACAGCTCTTCTAGGGCTGGCCTAAAGGATTAGATATTTTTACGTGGTAGGAACCAATTGGTCACCTAGCAACGGGACCTACAGCTTATTGTGGAATCCGAACAACACTATACAGAGAAATAAATTCCTCTGATTCCGCGTTGGCCGAGCCGGGAATTGAACTTCGGACCAATGTACTCAGCAAATAAGATTGTTTTGATCATATATATGAACAATAATGAAGGTATTTCAATAGAAAACTACCATAAATCATATCATGATTTTTGTTTAGAGAATTACGGAAAGAATCTCTTCAGCACTTCATTAGGTCTTTTTACAAGAGAAATCTAGGATAATATATATATATATATATATATATATATATATATATAAAATATATGTATACACGGGTACTACACTCTCTAGACCTACATTCTCCTTCAGCTTTAAACAAACGTACGAATCTTTGTTCAATCTACACTCTACAGCATTTGATAATTCGGTGGTTATTCGGTCCTCAATTCTTTTCCCTTTACCTGAGCACAATACAGTTATTTCTTGGAATCTTAAAATGCCTGTCATTATATTTAGAACTTAATTCTCTCAGAAGATATTCACTATTTCCGAAGGTAAAACTTGATTTGGGTTCGATTTCCAGGAGAGAGAGAGAGAGAGAGAGAGAGAGAGAGAGCCCATCAAAAATGATACACATCATATTAAAAATCTCAGCACTGGTACACGAGGCTTAAAACCACTCCTGCTCCACTCATTCCAGCTAAATCGATGAACAAGAGAAAATCCATATTTCTAAGGGTTATCATTATATAGAAAGTTAATGAGGGCATGAAAAACACAATTTTCTGATAAGGATGAAAGAGACCTGAATTGAAACGATAGAAAATGAGATCTGAACGAATACAAAAAGGTCAAACGGTTGACAAGAGGTCGCGGAGAAACGGTATAATATACGAAGCAGAGTTGTAACAGTACCAAATAACGACAACCAATAAATGTTAAAATATGAACTGAGAATAAAGAGAGAGAGAGAGAGAGAGAGAGAGAGAGAGAGAGAGAGAGAACTCTTGGAGAAAGTAAACCGCTTTCAGGCAGATATGAACATCGACCAATACAGCATCCTCATTGACTCGATTAGACGATCAACGCCCCACATCATATTATTTTCGCGAGTTTTCTGAGCTCTATTGGCACGGTCTGAAATTCTG
>NC_087200.1:119086309-119116309 GCF_015104395.2 Macrobrachium nipponense | reverse complement strand
ACAAGTCTGCAAAACAACTAAGTTTTCCCTCCCTCAGTTGTTTGCGTTTTTCTTTAGTCTTACATAACAAGCATCTATGCTTCTTCTCTGAAGCATCTTCTAGACTAGTGGGTTGTCAGGAAGTGAGAAACAAGAAATTCCAATAGTTCCTTTTTCTGTAAAAAAAAAAAATTACGTTATTTAATTACGATTAATTTTTAATTTACAAACTTGCGTCCTCATATTTTTCTTCGATGCATTAAATGAGAGGCGACCTTAGTGAATTTTTTTACCTATTGAGGCCGTCCTAATGCAAGTTACGCTACACAAACAAAAAATGGGCCCTTCAATACAACCCTTGGTTCAAAGGGATCAACACTACAAAAGAAAAAAGGTGCACATTTTGACACCTCATATACAGGAGAGAGAGAGAGAGAGAGAGAGAGAGAGAGAGAGAGAGAGAGAGAGAGAGAGCGCATTATGATAGTTTTGTTGAGAAAGAGCGGGAGAAGGGGAGGTGGTTGGGGGCAAGATTATGATAGCTTATATTTCCGCTTGACATACATGTATGGTAGATTAAAAACTGTTGACATACACGGAGCCAGGTGGTAAGTTCTTGTCTACCCTACAGTAAGCACCACCGTCACGATAATGACAAGAGAAATGACAGTGGGTCGCTCCTACATCTCACTCAAGATTTCTCCGCAGAAGGGCTTTGTCTTTGTGCAGCCGCAGAGCAGGAAGAGAAGTGTGAGAGATAGAGGCAGAGAATCAAAGCGAAATTACTCTTTAACCCTTAATTTACCACAACTGTCTGTTATTTACGCAAAACACAATGATTTTTTTGGAAAAGAAAAGAGCCAAAGGAGGCCTTTTTCTCGAAGGCACAAAACGAATCTCATGTGGAAATCTGTTATATCGCACAAACCCCTAAACATTTATTATGCCTAACATCTTAGTCATATAACTAAAACTTAATCGAGGGACCCCTTGCTGATTTAGCTGTTTAATTTCAATTTAATTTCTGATCAATTTTCATTTATTTTCAGATTGATTTCCATTTACTTTTTCAGATTCATCAGAATCTGGTGAATAACCTAACACAAACTTCTAAACATTCAACTGCGATTACATTCATTTGACATTCATTAACAGACAACCAACAAATAAAAATGTTCTCTACAAAACACAAAATATGTTTAACTCGGAAAATAACATGTTTATTCAGAGATGGAAATGAAGGTTGGATGCACAAAAAATAAAAAGGAAGTGAGACTCGCCTCTCGAAAGATGGAGCATTACAAGAATTTGTAATAATGGCAGCAAGGAGGGAACAGCGTCTGGGCAAGTGCAACATTTAGCCAACGCTGTCTGTGCGGAGTGTGTTACTGCCAAGGGGAACAAGTCGATTAACCTTTTGCATTTCGTTTCTCAACAACACTCATCAATCTCAACTTTCTCACTCCTTTCTTGCAATAGATGATGTGGCACTTCAAGGTTATTTCGCTTGAGGCGTGTCCTTAGCACGAAATAATTCCGAAGGACCACTTTATATCAGATAACTGATTCATCATTCTCATAAAGCTTCCACGTTTCACCAAGCGGATACATCGCTCAACTCGATTGTTTTTCGTTTTCTCTTTTTGCTTTTAACTAACCCGAAAAATTTTTCATTTCCATCAGACATGGTGATATGAGGGCATCGGACTGCTTTTTAAGACCACCTTCACAGAAAAATAAAAAGACAAAAACCAACGGCAGGGAAGATCTACCATAAAGGGTAGCGACACCGTCACCTCTAATCTGACAGCACGGAAAACATAAGCATGGCAGATCTACTGCCACGACAAATAATAATAATAATAATAATCCAAACAAAAACTTCTTTCAGTTTTCTTCTGAAGATTGAAAAAGAAACCCACAAATTCACTTTGTAACTTGTTTACTTCTAAGTATTTACATTTAGTTTTACTCCACACTCGAGTACTTTCAGGCCCTTCTGTGGCCCATTCTCAAGAGATGTTTGGGATGTTAGCCCGAGTGTGGAGTAAATCTAAATGTAAATACTTAGAAGTAAACAAGTTACAAAGTGAATTTGTGGGTTTCTTTTTCAATAATAATAATAATAATAATAATAATAATAATAATAATAAGAATAAAATAATAATAATCATACTGAATTTCTCTTCAAAATCTGTCGCTTAAAAAATAAGATAACCAGTCCAAAAAGAAGAGACGCGTTCCACCATTCTTAGGGTGACTGGGATAAAATGCTCTAAGCAATTGTCATTCAAGTACACGATTACCGAATGATGGTCCTAAATTTTCAATATTTCCCGCTATGGGCTAGAAAAGCATGAGGCGAGTCTTTCTTCTCTCTTCCTTTTTTACCAACGATCTATCAAATATTTTGATGCACTATGTTCACATAAATCTCTTCAACATACTTTATCTAAAGTATGCTGTAGCTACTTGAACATACCTCTACCTCAGTATCTCTCAATCAATGCATTTAAAACATAAACTCCTTAAAGGATAACGTCTTCAAATTCTCTATTACGCTTTTCTCGTGAAAACATTCTTTACTCGAATGTCCGAGAGAAACACACGTGAAATCTACAGGAGTCACTAAAACCGTCTAAAATCTAACATTTACGGGTGATGTGGATTGCCCATAAAGATGAACTAAAAAGTCCAACAAAGGTGAATTTTATTTCCTTTTGAGTTCCTTTGTAGACCGAATATTGCCAGAACTTGAATAGACGGATAATGAAAAAAAAATAATAGAATTTTCGTCCCAATCTTTTCAACTGACTTGTTTAGGAGATTTTTTGCTTTATCACTTATCTAGTAGCAAAGGAGCTCGATTTGAACACTTAATCTCGTTCTTCTCATGAGAGAGAGAGAGAGAGAGCAGAGAAGAGAGAGAGAGAGAGATGAGAGAGAGAGAGAGAGAAATAGTCCAGGTAACCACAACCAATTCAGTCTGGACGGAACGGCCCAACAACTTTCACAGAATTTGCCTTTAAGCAAGGTAATAATTCATTACCAATGACATTGCAGAGAGAGAGAGAGAGTACAGCAGGCCAAATAACCATCCTAATCACATATAATGGCAAAATAATCGGGACATACCTATGATACAGTAATGTATTGTGTACCTTAGAAAAAGTACAACAAAATTCAGTTATAAAAAGTATACAAGTTGATTGGGTTACAAGATGAGAAAGGAATAAAGAGAAAAAATAGTCACGTTGTTTGTTTATCATATAAATTAGAAATTAATACTACACAAAACAATATATAAATCTATATTTAAAAATAGATAAATCAAAATTGTCCCTATTATATAAACAAGTAAATAGGCAGGCAAAATATTAGAACGTCGTCTTATGATATCTCCTTTTTAAATTTTTGAAGTTTTTCACTGAAGAAATTACATGAGGTGCTGTGAAATCGTTTCAAAACATTTTAATTTGACAGAAGATTAATATTATTAAGGATGATTAAGCCTTTTGTCCTCAGAGTCACTGATGGTGCTCATCCTTCCGCATCCTGACGAGACCCACGACGGTTGACTTTCATGAACATTAGAATAATGCTGGAGCCATCATGTTACTAACCATGTTACTACAACAAATTCCATGATGCTAACTAAAGGGGAAGCCGCCGTTTCATCTTGGAGAAAGAACCTACAGAAAGTTCTCTTCCTAAGCCCAGATAAGCAAAGACTCGTCCAGTCAAAAACCATTTTCCGCTAAGGTAAACAGCAAGAGGAGCTAGAGCTCCAATTAGGACCTATTCATGAGGCGTCCTTATCCGCAGAAAGGGAGTCCGCCATTAAGAATCATTAACGCTCACGCTACTCAACAATAAATAGAAGAAAAATCCATTCTACACACGTAATCACTTGACTACCGCAAGAAAGGAGGTCGAGAGACAAGAGAAAAAGGAGAGAGAGGGAGAGAGAGAGAGAGGTAGTTAGCTTTTCTTTGAGATAATCCTCAGCTCAGGGAGAAAATAGTCCTTACTTGAAAAGCAACAAAATGTTTAGTTCTGTGGGAACTTTTGAGTAATGGGCGCCATTCATTAGGTTACAAGTACCAAAGATATTCATCTTGCGTTTGTATGAAAATGCATTTTCCACGATTAGTACGAAGAAAAAAGATGAGCAGAAAAAAGTGAGGACACCAAGTAAAAACACGGTAAGACGCTTGTTAGTTCAAATGCAATGTATGTATGAATATACATATAACATACATAACAAACATACATACACATATGTGTGCGAGTGTGTAATTATGATGGTGTCAGTCATTTTACAAATGACGTTGAAATAACTTTCGCCTTTAAATTTTGTGTATTTCTCCTCTCCTATTGTTGAAACAAGAAACCAACATTTTCAGAGAATTTCTTCCGCCCAGATACATTTCTTTCCCAGAATATTCTGATGTAAAACCTTAGATCCAAAAAATACCATCTGTAAATAATTCAGGTGCTCAATTGACGTCATGATTTTCACGCCTAAACGGTTAAAACCCCAACTATTTTCTCTAGATTTTCTGGACTTTGACTCTTCCGTTTTAGGGGAAGCTCCTGTACCATGATTCAAAAAAGGCAAGTTAGGTTTAATAAATTTCATTAATAAAACATATTTTAAAAAATATGTAAAGTGAAAAATACAGTACAAAACAAATGAAAACATTAAATACCCACATACAATGCGTTTGGCCTGCCTTTCTCGGCAGTTTTTTTCTATATTACAATACCCATCCAATCAATTTGCTGTTTTGGTTTCACTTCTCCAACACCCTACTTTCATTTTTAGATGAGACTTTATTGCACTTTGTAGAATTGGGAGATGGTTAGTCACATTCATGACTAAAAGTACGGGACGATGCCCTCCCAACGCCAGTTAAACTACGCACCTAATAATACACTTACATACAACAATCAAACCGGTCTTTTATCCTCTCTCTTTCCCACAGCCATTATAGTCTGGAAATCTACGTCTACGACTTCATTTCCAAAAATAACTATTTTCTACATTCAAGAAGCCGGTCGATCTTGACTGAGTCAATTATCTTCTCTCGGAGACTACAAATCGATGAAATTTTCTACGTCAATATTCTTATCATGTTAAAAACAGATAATTACTATAAAAGTACAAACAAATTATAGTAACAACGAAGTAAGATCCACCTTCAGCAATCACAGGCACTAAAATTCCTTCATTTCACCTCAAGTTTTTTAATAGAAAAGAACACTTCAAATGATTCATCACATTCTTTTGTAGCCTCTGGTGGTTATTTTCCCCTTCGTTTGATATGAGGTCTTTCGCATTCATGATTCAACTTAAACGTCAGGTTTATGTAAGCAGCCAGTCCCGATCATGCGTGGGTCTTGGCCATAACTAGAGAGCTGTAATGACTCTTCAGATACATAATGCGATTCAACATGACTCCGTGTGAGTCACATGTCGAACCAGCAATGACCTGGGAGGCCTAGGGATGCCGCAGGGTCCGAGAGGAAGCGGTGACGGGAAATCAGGTTGGCCTGAAGAAACCTACACAGCCAAGTCACCTGATGCTTCGACATCAGCCAAGCAGCAGCGAGGGCCAACGTATCAGCCGAATTGATCTGTCAGCTGCCTGCGGAGTTTCAGAATTAACAATCCGCCTCTTGCAAATCTAATTAATCACAATGACAAAACACATCAAGGGCTATTTGACGTGGCTCAGCTGACAAGATACAGAACCCCCCCCCCCCCCCTCTCTCTCTCTCTCTCTCTCTCTCTCTCTCTCTCTCTCTCTCTCTCTCTCTCTCTCTCTCTCTCAGCTTTTCAGAAGCATTTTGTGGATAATGCACATTATTTCTGTGAACTTTAATGGTCTCTTCTTTAAATTTTAATTCCCTATGTGTTTAATCGAATTTCAATTCTACATTACCTGGGCTAAACACTTCGATGTACAGTACTACATAATGTTGGCAAGGATTGCATAAGGGATTGCAATCAAATCGGGTTAACTCATAACACCGTACAATGCTCAAGAAATTACACAGATGACATTGGGAAGGGCCAATATACAAAATATAAAAGAAAAATACAAAACATTTTTTGACCAATAGTGGAACAGAAGCACAGTGAATTAAATTAACAAAGGAAAAATTACGAAATTACAGGAATTAACAAGTCGTTTAAAATTAAAAAATCAGTTCTGAAATACCCAAGATACGAAGTTTAGGTACTGGCAACAATGAGGATTCTTGAGTGTATAAGTGAAAACTACTATAATTGCAAATGTAAGATATAAGTATACACACAAATAAAAAAGGATGTGACGAGGAAGATTTAATGATAAATACGAACATTTTTAATACATACTACGAAGGTATTGTTCTACGTTGACTTTGGCATCAACAGTCACATGGTATACTATTCACTGTGTAAAAAGCATGCGTTGCATGATTCAATTCCCACAATTAACAGGACTACTGCTTATTTAATACTGAGTAACTGACCATTAATTTCTTATTTAAAGAAAATCTACCTCGCTGCAAAATTCCTATATTAAGTGATAATGCGTATTAACATCATGTACAAAATTTCCATGAAAAGCATACCGATGGACGTTAAGCGCTGGCACCTGGAAAAAGATTCGCTGATCTGCTCTTTTGCAAAAGACAAGCGTGGACAGAATGGCAATGACACAACAAGAATAGCTTCTTTAATATGTTCACTGTAATTACCCGAGACATACAATAAATTCTTGTCATTTTCCTGTAATCTGACAGCGATTTATGAAACTAACGACCGTTTTTCCTCCCTTTCATCTCAGGACCAGGAAGCTTCTTACTACTTCTATTATGCCAGACTCGTTATGGCAACTTGTTCTTTATAAATACACTAGTCATATACATAATTTCTAATAATCCGACAATCTGTTGAGCCGTTAATCACGACTATGAATGCAAATTGCAATATTGGGATTTGCCTGCAATACGGCAAAATTGCAAGCAAATTGATCAATTGAGCTTGAAGTCCTTCTTGACCACAGTCATCTCAGATAATTAAGTATTAGCCAACTTTAGCAGTGCCAACTTTGTCATTGCAATTCTGTTTTTCATATAAATACCTGCCCCTTTTCTAGCAACCTAGATCGTTTTTTCTCCCTTTCATTACATGGGAGGGAAATTTTTAATACTGACAAAACCATTAATGCACTGGTAGTCACATACCTACTTCCCATATTCACGATTGATAAGGGTGTTGAATTTCAAACCCGTGTGTGCACACACACACACACATAGTACACAGAAATTCTATTTGTGCTACTGGTCCCACCCCCCCCCCAACCCCGCCCCAACCCCCAACAACTAGCCATCTTCCTTCGGAAACATCTTACTGACAAAGAAAATCAAGAAAATAAGCACACTTTAATACAGGTATACAATAACTGAGAGATCTTCCCTGCAACAGAAATCATAACAAAAGGGATTACTGTAGAATCGGTAACAGCACGTGAATCCTTTCATGACTTAACTTCCGTAATGGAGTCTGAGGAATGATCGATCACACCTCTCAAAGAATGTAGGGGCCTCGTATAACGCCCGTAACGGTATGACCTCGCTCTGGCTCTTTCGCGTTGGATACAATGCCCAAACTTTACAATGCCTCGATTCACCTACGCTACACTCATGTATGGTGATGTTATTTATCTAATTCCCCTATTCCGTTAATCATTATACACTGGTATTAGAAGCATTTTATTTTCTCCCTGTCAGGAAAGTAGTATTATAACTAACGAACTGTAAAATCTATCTTTAAAAAGGTATAGTTAGCTATTTACAGTTTCTACTTTTCAGCAATACCCATAGATGGATATTTAGTCTGGATGTTTAGGCAAGACTAGACGGCGCAGATATGGTGCTTGCAAACATCTGCGACCGGGAGCACCTGAAGTCAAAACGTCGAGAGATTAACATGGGTGGCCAAAGATGAAAAAAATAATAGTGAAAGGAATTACACTCTGTTATCATCGACAATCCAAAAATGCATTTACCTATAACTGAGGAGTAAATAATCAGATTCTGGATGATCATTTCAATTATAAAGGATAAGTGTCGCCTTCCACGTCATCAACTGAAGAAAAAAAACACAATTATGAAACTTGAAAACCATGACTGAGGCGGACGAAGCTACATCACAGATTTGTTTTTAAATGTCAGCAATGACAATAATGATCAGTAGAGTTACAATTTCTTTTAACCTACTCTTCGCCGTTCCTTTAGTTTTCTCTTAGACCTACATTATTTCTGTCTTTTATTCTCACGTTTCAGAAAGACCAAGACATTTAGCTGTCTATTGAAGAGGCCTTCGCAGAAAATATGTGAAATGAATGACAAATACTAAAAAAAGACGGATAAAAAATTAAATTATTGAAAAACAGGTGGACATTTTAGTCCGATTCTTAATGAACATAACTAGAGTTTGTGTGATATCTAGTAACTTGTTATAAGATATGCTTAAATAAATGTACTAATTGATTTGTGATGGTCTGGATGCGAGGAGGCAGACAATTCTCTGTGTCGAACGCCGCAAGAGCAAATGATGATGTAGGAGCAATCACAACTGAAGGGCGACGGTTTCTGGTTTCAATGGGTGTGCTGGAAAAATGGGAACCAAGCATTCCTTGGATATGGTCAATTTTGTTTCGTTCAAGTCTATTTCAGATGCTATTTCTTACCATCGCATTAGACCACCACAATAGGGAAGGTGTTGCAAGTTAAGCCTTTCATGTGAACCTGCGTAGCAGGCTTCCTTCTGACCTAGCTGGGTGTGGTCGCTATATACTGTCCGTGAAGGCCTGCTATCCACACTCGGAAACATTGTTGTTTCCGAGTGTGGACAGGCCTTAACTGGCCTATTCAACGGTACCCATTGCAAGGGCATGGTGATGTTATCTGTTTTTGAAAATGTACTCAGTATAAGTGCCAGTCGCTTGGGACACTTATGATTCTGTTGATAAGAGTAGACCATGTTAAGTTGTCAAAATAAGATTTTTTTCCAAATTCATCTGATGTAAATAGCTTTTGGTCCAAAAAAAAAAAAAAATCTTGTCCTTACACCTGGCTCATCTCCAAAAATACAAAGACTACATGATACTTGAAAGTCGTTCTGCTCTGCTTTTCGGAATGACCGATTGCACCCACTGGAGACAACTTTGTAAGAAACATCCAATAAACATAATTCTTTTGTGAATGTCTAATGAGCACAACTCGCTATGAAACCAAACAAGGACAGCACATACCCATTTTCAGAAGGAAAACACGATGAGAATAAACACTCTGGAACAACTCCAGGATCCGCCAAATGAACACAACCTGGCAGACAGACCCAGGAGGGAACAGCTCTACACCCGGAAGCTTAGCGAGGACGCCTGAGTTTCTACAGCTAATCAGCAACGTTCCTCTTCGGGAGCCGTAATTATCTGTGTTATTACATGGAAATTACTACCTCTCGTCCCCCTTCAAACTTATTGCGGTGAATCAACATTCTTATTAAGCGTCATTGACGGTAATGAGTACCAATTCTTTTTACTTTCCAAAGACAGAACAGAGTTGTCCCGGGCTTTTGTCACTGAAATAGAAGGGTCCATGAAGGACGAATGTGGTGTCATTGTTTATTGCTAGATCTTGTGTACTAAATCTTAGGAACACCCAGTGAATAGAGAAGTAATGCATTAAATATTTGGCAACTCAAAATAAAATCACGAACCTGAAATTTTTTTATCATGTTTTACCTTTTACATATGTAAATTCACTGCCATAATTGAACGCAAAAACTGATTTACCAGTTTGGTATGCAAGTCTACATTTATCAAATATTTGAAGCCGACTGTTTCACTAAATCATACATTCTACTTTTCATGCATTTCAAAATATTCTTTTAATATCCATTGGCATTCAACAATAACCACTATTCATAAAAAAACTCACAGTATAACAACGGCATGTGAAATAAAAACAGCAACGAGGACTTATATTGAAAGTGGATAAATTTTAAATGCCTTAAATTTTGGATAGCACATTTTTTAAAACTTGAAATGACACGGAAAGCTTACCAAAGATATGAATAAAGGAGCTCTTCAAAAAAAAAAAAAAAAAAAAAAAAAAAAAAAAAAGAAAAAAAAAAAAAAAAAAAAAAAAAAAAAAAAAAAAGAATAGGAAGTTGAATAGGCCTTCCATCAACTTGAGATATAATAATTTGTAAAACAAAACAAAACATCGAATGAAACAGGCACACTGTGGTTCTCTTTTACTACACTCGGCTCTCGCGTGATATGAGATATAGAAAAATAGAAAATACAAGTAAGCCTTTCATATTCTGAAACGCTTCATTTCAACCAAGCTTCACATTATCCTATATACAATAACCTATCTCCTACTTCCTTCCCCTTCCCCCTCCCAACTTTTCCCTTTCCCCGAACGTGTTATTCGGCCTCTGTTCGACCCCGGCCCACTCCCCTATCCCGATAGGATGGAAGGTACTATTATAGTACATAAACTAGCCCATTACTACGGAGGGGTTTGGGTGCTCCCTTCCCTTGATCCCTAAGGCATTGCCTTCCTTCAGATGCCACACCCTTCTACTGACCCCAAGCGTGAAGTTTTCCTCACGTCACCTACTTTCTTCGCTCGTTTCACTGTCTTACCTCGTTATGAAAACAAACTGACAGATAGATGACTTCTGTGAATATTCTGAAGCTAAACAATGCTTACAGAAGGCAGATATATAAAGTGTCCAGTGTCATCCTGTCTAATTACCTCTTTACTATACATTTAAAATACTGAAAGGCATAACAAAAGTAGACGGCAACCTATTTACATTAAACGAAAACCAGACAAGAAATAATGGATGGAACTAGAACTGAAGAGATATAACACATCCCATTGTGGGAACTTCCATTGTGGGAACTTCTTTACATACAAGATATGTGACACGTGGAATAAACTGCAACCAGAAGTTGTAAATAGCAACAGTGTAGAAGTTTAAAAGAAAGCTAGACAAAATCATTAGGGCAATGTGAATGCACAGTAAAACCTGATCCTACAGATAAATAAGTGCACGATGTCTCCTCGGATGGACTAACAAGTCTTTGAGACATCCTAATCCTTGTAACTCCTTGTAACTCTCTCTCTCTCTCTCTATATATATATATATATCTATATATATAAAATTATATATATATATATATTATATATATGTGTGTGTGTGTGTGTGTGTGTGTGTATACATACACACACACACAAATTATACACATTTATTTATGAGCTTTGTCATTTAAAACGTGTCTTCTTAGCTTCCAAGGGATTTACAGCCTATACTTCTATGTAAGTGTATGGATTTCCATATCATAGCATTACCAATATTATAACGGAAATAAATACAGAAGCGTAATACACCTCGGGTCACAGATACCAACCTTATCATCGGCACCCAAAGTAATCGTTTAGTAATGATTACTTTTTATTAACCTTGGCTCAATTGCTGACGACTATAGGTCGTCTACCACAAAATTCATAGTTTGCGATGTGTACCTTCATTCTAAATTTAATAGTGTTATTATTTCATAATCTGACTAGGCAAAAATGGGTTGGCGCTGATTATAGCATTCTAATCACTTGTGGAATATATTCTCAGTCTCTATCAATACATACTATTAAATGACTATGCATATTTTTTTTCTCTAATTTCCAGGCCATTGTGAGGCAGTCACCTAAATATTTTCTCTGTGGAAATCAGCGATTGGGAACGAAATAAGGACGAATTTGCGATTTTCCTAAATGATATTGCGGCTAAACAGAACTAGAAAAGAGCGCGATATTTACATGCAATCTGTTGAAATGCGGGAATGCGACTTGGATGAATGCAAATTCTTCATCTTCCTCCATTGTCGAATTCTGCTTTCTAATAATAGCTACTGTATTAACCCACTATCACTTACACAAGTCAGCTCCAATAATATTTTGAAAAAATCATTAAAGCACAACAGAATTACAATACTATAAGATACCAGAATGATGTTGAAGAGCATGATTAAAACAAAATGTAATAAGGCGTTAATCACTAAAAGTAATTAAAATGAAGACGCCATCATTCCTCCTTACCTCGCGCCACTTTCTCGCTAGATTGAGAATGACTTACCGGTGGTTGCCAAAGACATAACCTAGCAACAACGGCTGACTCTCAACCCCCGCCACCGCCACCCCCTTCCTCTACACCGTCGGAGGGTCGGAGCTCCCTGATGTCATGTGTGGACTCCTCCCCTTCCTCTCTCCTACCCTTAACCACACTATCAACCACAATTACCTTCAATTGCGCAACCTTTTCCCAAATGCGAGCTCTTCCTCTCTCGAAGTCGTGCTTTGAGGGAGGCGAGCAACTTTCTCTTCGCGTCCTCGGGTTATGGCGACAGACCCGAGGGTAGTAGGGGGACGGGGTGGGGGACATAGGGAGGGCGATGAAGGTATTCTGGTAGACGAAGGATGAAATGGAAAAGTCTCGTTTAGGGGGAAGAACTTTTTCTTCGCATCATTATCAGAGTTATCAGTACTTGTTCAAGATCTGTGTAGGTCTGTGTACCTGACAAGATATCATAAGTTATCTTCGCAACATCCAAAACACGAAAGTTACACCAGTTTCGTCATGTGTGCGGCAAAGTACCTAGAGTTATCTTAGCAACAGGGTTATTATGGTCATTAAATTGCCTAATAGCTTCGCTTTACAGTTGGGGAGTCATCAGACCTACGTTAGTAATATGGATTCCAGCAGCCCCCACCTGTGTGTGTTTAGCCAGGAAAAAATATAGTAATTACAAGAGAATCATTAACAAAACATCTTTCTTATCTGTGAGTGAGAGCTGTATCTTAGAAACAGAAATTAACGACAGTTGCTCCTCTCTCACTTTTAAGACAATGCATCAAACTACAGGACAGCAAATTTTCAACACATCGATTTGAATTCTACTTTCCAACTTGCACTACGAAGCTTAAGACTGACTAAATAGCATGACTTTTAACAGGTGTGGGATGGGGAGGTTTGGAGGTTTGGGGCCTAGGGGAGTTTTTTTCCACTCTTATTACCACATGGTAATTAAGAGGTGCTTGCTGAATGCTAATTTCATGGCGTAACTATGCATATTAAATGACCCTTCAATCAATTTTCAGTATCCAAGTGCAAATGATTCCCGTCATCGACTTTCGTCTAACGCTAGTATTCAAGTGGGGATCAAACTATACGAAACCAGTATCAGAGAAAATACTCCACTAGCTATGCATTCAATACTACCATTTCTTATAATAATTCTCAATTTCTCAGTGTTATATCAGGTTTTTTACTTAAACTACTGGTTCCTCGTTGGACGAGTGGTTTTCGTGCTCGCATACCGATTCTGTAGTCCTGAGTTCGATTCCCCTCTCTGCCAACGTGGAATCAGAGGAATTTGTTTCTGATGATTAGAAATTACTTTCTCAATATAATGTGGTTCAGATCCCACAATAAGCTGTAAGTCCCGTTGCTGGGTAACCAATTGGTTCCTAGACACGTAAAAATATATAAACCTTCGGGCCAGCCCTAGGAGAACTGTTAGTCAGCTCATTGGTCTGGTTAAACGAAGATATACTTATTTACTTAAACTACTACTAACACTAATTTTACAACTACTCGGGGTTTTCTGCGATATTTATTAGTACTACCAAATACTTTAAGTTATTCATTTTCCAGCTAAGAAACGTTCAGCTGTTGCTGTTACTACTGTCAAATCGAGTTTTACAATTTGCATTTCATAGTCATATTTGAAACTGTTAACATTTCACTTTCCAGACATTACACACGATTTTACTTAAAAAAACACAAAAAGAAATTACCTTCATTCCTTGTAGTGTCAATAATGCTTTTCCTCGAGACATATTATTACTATATTACTTTTATTATGAACTTAATCTTACTAAAAGGCTACATGATTAGGAATATAATTAAGAAGCTTTCATAAAACAGAATGGCAATATACCTCTTTCCAAGCCAACTCTCCTTTCAAGAACTTCATTTTCAAAAGGCATTAAAGTAAAACCATTTCATAGTGCTGACAACATTAACAGTTGGTCACAGAGAATTTGCTTCTCCTACAAGGCTCTTGTTACTCTTTTCTTTGTTGGTCTTTTCATGTAACTGCGTTAAAACTCCTTCCTAGGTCACTTCATCGCTCTTGGAGAGAAGCCTCATACGACTTCCCCAAGCACTACAGAAGGGAGTTCCTGAGTCAGTGCCATAGGAGGCACTAATCCAGGTAAGTTGGCCAACGCACCAAAGGAGTCAGCAAAACAAAACATGAGGTCAAGGCGGCACAGCAGAAAAAGGATGAATCCTGCAAGAATGGGAAATTAATGGAAATTAATCCAATACACAATGCCTCTCGTCAGACACATCAGAAGCAGTCCTAACACCAACTACCTTTTGAGCTCTGCTCCCTAACAGCCATTTCCCAAACCACATGGAGGACTTCCCATGCCAATGCCCTTAATACACCCTCCCCACCTCCCATTCATCGGCACATCTACGAGGACCCATCTCTCCGGCACAAGGTACAGTGCCAGGCATTAGAGTTTTGCCAGTCATGTAGCTCCTTTTCCTTTTTGCTATTCCATTTACCATATTTCCAATCAAATTCTCTTACAGAACTGACTTGTTATTATTTGTGTTCATTGCTGAATTCAACCCAAGGATCCAGTGACACCTTCCGTGCATCCTTGAACAATTAATTACACTAATTTCTTCAGTTAATTGCATGCATTCTCCACTGCAGATTGAATTTTCTTGCTGTGGACCCTTGTGCTTTGATTGTGCATTCGTTGCTGAGGTAAACCCACTGCATTTTGATTCACAGTGCCCTTGAAGTGAAATCTTGGCATCCAGTTAACACCTGTTCGTCTAAATTTAGTCCTCCGACAGAATCACATTTACCTTTCCTAATTATTCCCATCTTTTGATTAGTGTTATTATAAATATATGTGATTCTAGTTATTCTAAGAGTTTACGTATAATTTCCTTTTCTAGTAAATCCCTCAGCTCGTTTTCTTTTCTTCTATGTCAGATTGCAACATACCTTATGGCAAGTCCCCTTCCTGGGTTTAGATACTAAAAGTGGTGACCCTTGCTCAAGATTTGTAGCTTGCAACATCATTACAAGCCCAGAAACTAGTCCCGCTAACCTGGATTCAAGACGAGATATTAACCTTTTACCGTAGATCCCCTTAAATAAGCACATACAATAGAACGTAGGTACACAGATAAGTTTAAGTTACTTTTGTATTATTGTGATCACAAATCATGTCTGGAATTTTTGTATTATTTAAATTCCTCTAAGAATCAAAATCCCCGTAAGCATGCTGAACAAGTAATCTCACAGAAAGAAAGTGTTGCCATTTTGAAACAGAGTTTTTCTGCTACTGCATGCTAGCATATTCTGCATGACTTAAATTGCTAGGTCTTAGTTAGGAAGTGAAGTATTAGCAGTATTAAAAAGGGAAAAATGCATTTATTTTTCCTACCACATGCTCTGGACAATTTGCCGTCCATTGTTTTAGATAGGACACACACCCTCTGGCAACTCAAATCAGGTGCAATAGGCAATTCCGTAAGACGGGACACAGCCATTGCGTTACAATCACAGACCAATTTACAAGCATCCAGAAGCTATCCCCATCAGGAGTGAGAACTCCAAGAACGTCGTAAAGGCCCTCATACTTTCTGTCGTTTCGGGTTCCCTCCCACAATCCAAACTTGATCTTGTCTAAAGAATTCCACAAAAGCATGGCCAGCCATGGCATGCCATAAAACATAGCCACTCAACATCCTGAAAGCCAAGGAATAGTGGAGAAATTCCACCAAACCATCAGCTCTACTCTAGCAAAACTAGAGCACGAAGGAGGAGAAACCTGAGAGGAAAACCTCCCTTACACCCTCTTAGCTATCCGCCAGGCGTCCTCCGAGACTTCAAGTTACATCCCTTTCGAACTTCTCTATGCTCACTTCAGCTGAGGCCACCTTGACATACTGTACTAGGCCTGGGTCAAACCAACAAAAGGAGACTGAGGTGAAGGATCTGCCCAATATCCAGTGGAACCTTCAGGAAGCATGGGAGGCTGTTCAACCCACAGAGGCAATGAGGAACCTTGAACTACCTCATAGACTGCAGACGGAGGGGAGCTAAATGACTGCATATTAATTTATTAAAACCCTACTTTACCCAAGAGGACAAAGAAGCCAGAGACGCCATTCCTGTCACCGGCCCCCTCGAAAAATTCAGTCCGAAGTCCTACTCAACCTCGAGCCCATTACCAACTGTTAAAGAACACCCACAGGTCACCAAGGACTGTCGTTGATGCACCGACGTCCTGGAACATACGATACACCTGCAGGAAGGTGTCACTCTTATCGCCCAAGGGTACTAATGAATCAAACCACAGAAGGAAAAGAGGGGAAAAGAGAAAGTAAAACTCCAACTTGACCTCAGCCTTATCGAGTCCTTAAATCCCAAAATTAAAAAGCTGTCACAGAAAGTAGGAGAGGCAGTTGGTGACAAGGATATCGCAAGTATGTGGGCCGATCACTTCAGCAATATCCTTAATGGCATTAAATCAAGACTCCCGATAAGGATGTAGATAACCTCCTTACTAATAACATTCAATTTCATTTTGCAGATCGTATTACGCCAGGTAACATCAACGGTGCCATCAAACAGCCTACCTATTAATAAATCACCCGGCTGTCAAGGTCTTCTCACAGAAGCTTTCAAATTCTGCCATCCGATCTACATTTTGCTAGCTGCCCTATTCAATGAGTGCTTAACTCACCAATTTCTTCCAGATTCCCTACTCTTAGTTCACTTGATACCATTAACCAAAAACAAGCTAAAGGATGCAGCTGACCCTGGCAACTACCAGCCAATTGCAATTGCAACGATTGCGTCGAATATACTTGAATCAGTTCTTCTAGTGACACTTCTCCCCTTTCTACACACCACTGACAACCAGTTCGGATTTAAAGCAAACCACAACCGACAACTATATTTACATACTGAAAGAACTGCTGAACTATTACCTATTACTAGCCTCTCCTGTTTTCCTATGTTTTGTGGATGTGAGAAAAACATTTATCAGAGCAAACTACCTGAAGATCCTCCTGAAGCTGCATAAAAGAGGCACATCTCTAAATTTAATTGGCATTTTATATTGCTGGTCCTTCACACAGCAATTCTGTGTCAAATGGGGTAACATATTGTTGTACACCTTCAGCTCCCAAAACGGGCTTTGGCAAGGGGGCAATCTCTCTGCATACCTGTTTAATACGTACACAGATGTGTTGAATGTCAAACCGAACTCACTCCCAATCGGATGCACTGTCAATGAAACAATTATAAACAACCTCTGTTATACCGACGATATGGTTCTGATTTCCCCATCAGTGCAAGGTCTCCAACGACTCATCAACACTTGCCACCAATATGAAGAGGAAGTTGATATCCTGTACAACAAAACCAAGACCCAGTGCATGTCACTGCTCCCGAGATCACTCAAGCAAATTGCAGAACAAATTATCCTCGGAAATCATCTGCTGGAATTCGTGCACGTATTTCTGTATTTGAGTCACATTATCATGGATGACCTAAAAGATACGGCAGACATAGAACAAAGGCATCATAAACTATGTGCAACTGGCAACATGATTGCAAGGAGGTTTGCCTTCTGTCACCAAGACTTGAAACTGCTGCTCTTCCGTTTGTATTGCTACAGCATCTATGGGTGCTCCCTGTGGACGAACTTCACCAGAGAGACCATGAGACGTATCTCTGTTGATCACAATGACATTTTTAGACACCTCACAAACACTCCTCACTACCACTCCACCACACAGATGTTCACAGAAAACCACCTGAACAATTTAAAAATCATTGTAAGGTGAACAATGTCCAGTTTGATCACCTAACTGTGAAACAGCAGCATTTCACTTATACGAAGCATCCTAAGTAGTGAAGCAAGAAGATGTATATTGTGGGGAAGATGGGAATATGAGGCACATGTTCCATAATGACTTCATCTCTGTTTTCCCAATGTCATCTGCAGAATCTGTCATTATTGTTGTATTGCTATGATAATTGTTATTACTGGTACTTTCCTTTTTTCATTATTATTGTTATTATAATCAATATAGTTCTTACATTAAATTTTTTAACTATTCTCAATCTTATTACGGTTATGACCATTATTTTGATTTACCATCTTCAACAAGTGTGGATATTGCCGATTAGTCTTCTTAATTTTATCTTATGTATCTAGACTGTATTTTATTGTCTATTCTTTGTATATTCCACGTATATGCTTCGAGCTGATAATAAAAATTATCATTATTACTATTATTATATTATCAAAGACAACCACAGTGAGTGGTCCTCCCCAGTAGTCTTGGTTTCTAAAGGGGGAGGAGAAGATATGTTATGTATAAACTTTGGAAACTGAAGATTGATGCCTAAGGATGCCAACATCTGTGCCATTCGGGATATGCCATACCCGAGGACCCAGAGGGAAGCTCAGTGTTTCGTCAGGATGGTCCAGTACTCCTGACGGTTCATTCACAACTTCACTTATACCGCTGCACCTAAAACTAACCTCTTTTGCGGCAAACAGCCTGCGTGTGAGAGGGCATATGACCATCTCAAGGCAGTATTCATTATTCAACCAGTTCTCCACATACCCATCTGCAACAGGCCATTCTATATGATAGCTGATGCCAGTGACATCAGCACTGGGGCAGTCTTGTTCCAAGAAAAGGATGAGGTAGGCACCCAGTAGCCTACTACTCCAAGAAGCTCAATTTGGCTCAAACCCGGTTCAGTACCATAGTAGAAAAATAACTTTTGGGTATGATTCTAGACATGAAATAGTTCGAGTCCTCTCATGATGATCATAAATTCCCTTTAACAGTCTTACTGATTATAATCCCCTCAAGTATCTGACAATTTTCAGGAACAAAAATAAACATTTCATGTGTTGGTATATCGATCTTCAAGATTACAATTGCCAAATCAAACATACCAAGTGTACAGACAAAAAAATCGCTGATGTCCTTTCCAGGCATCAGAGCTAATGCCCTATCAATGCCTCCCTGTTACCAACCCCCTCCCCCCACCCCAGTAACATGGCACTTTATCCAGAGTGAAGACTTGTGTTATTTCCTCTCAGAATAAGTTAGATACTTCCTTCTTTGACTCTATCATTTCTCAATACTTATCTCTTGTGTATCATAATTATCCCAAATGGCAACCCTCAGATTAAATGGCCTCCATGAGTCACTGACTCAATCCATACAGTTACATGTATGGCACTCTAATTTGTAATTAAATTAGAACCACTAGGCTCTCACAACTATAAGGCCACATCTGGCACCAAACCATGCCTTACTCCAGTTCCCTGGCATCATCTAACATAAGCCCAAAAGTACCTCATTTATACCGCCTCATCAAGGCAAACTAACCACATGACTTTGCATAACAAAGTTAACCCTGTAATTTAAGTGCATGACCAAATCTAGATGTGACTCTAGTAATAACCTGATAACCTTTAATCTTATATTTTTATATTAAGTCATGAAATATACATTCATGAAATTCTTTCTTAATATTTCGCTAACTATGCTGCTTTAGCTTAATAACAATAATTTCTCAAGTCATTTAATCCCAGCACCAATTCTATTCTATGATAAGATAATTACTAATGCTGAAGTGAAACAACTTCCAGTGCTATTTTACCGAAGAAATACCAATTTTAAGCAAATTAGAGCAACATGGGGAAATAACAGAGGACAGGTTGTTAAAGTAAAGTTGTCTTGCTTGTAGACATTCTTACCCAATTTAAAGTAAAGTGTGATATGTCAACTTGTTGGGGGAGTTGCAACTTCTTTCCAAGCCAACTCTCCTTTCAAGAACATCATTTTCAAAAGACATTAAGGTAAAATCATTTCATATCACTGTCAATATTAACAGTCAGTCGCAGAGAAATTGCTTCTCCTGCAAAGCTCACTTGGAGACGAGCCTTGATCTTATGATCACCCTAGGCACTAATCCAGGACAGCTGGCCCACTCACCAAAAGAAAGTTGGGCGGCCACATGACATGAGCTCCCCCATGCAGGCTCGACATTTTATCATGCGGTCAACAAAACAAAACATAAAGTCAAAGTGGCATGAAAGAAAATGGATGATTCCTGCAAGAATGGGAGATTAATCCAGGCAAAGAGATAAGAGAACCAACACATGACGCTTCTCATCAATTACCAAGTGGTTGACCTCCAGTCAAGTATATTTTCTGTGCCAATTTCCTTAATAACTCACCAATAACAACCACAAATTCGAATTTTGCCAGTCACGTAGTTCCTTTTTCTTTTAGCATTCCATTTTTCGTGTTTCCAATGCAATTTTCATACAGACCTGACCTTGTCACTATTTGTGTTCATAACTGAATTCAAGTGTTACACCCAAGGATCCATTGGCACCTGTGCATCCTTGAACTATTAATTACGCTAATTTTGCCAGATAATCACATGTATTCTCCATTGCAGACTGGACTTCCTTGCTGTGGACCTTGTGCTTCGATTGTGCTTTCATTGCTAAGGTAAATCCACTGCAATTTGATTCACAGTGGCCTTGAAGTGAAATCCCTGGCATCCAGTTAACACCTGTTCATCCTAATTTATTGCTCCGACAGGATCCCATTACCTGTTATAATTATTCCCACCTTCTGATTAGTGTTATTGTAAACATATGTGATTCTAGTTATCCTACGAGTTTATCTGAAATTCCTCTTTCTAGTAAAGATCTCAGCACTCATTTTCTGTTCTTCTATGTTCTAACTACTCAGGAATTCTAGTCAGATTGCATTATCCCTTGTGGTAAGTCCCCTTCCCAGGTTTAGAATATATATGTATTACCTGCCCTTCAAAAAATAGCTTAAGAACGCTCACTTTTTCTAGAGAGCAACAAACTCAATTGGATTGGAATCTTCATCTAACAGCCGTGTGTTGTGGAGAAAAAGTTTCAAGGCGTCAGCAAATGGTTTGGGCAGATAGCGACGTAGTAAAACATCGAATCGTGAAAACGAGAGCGCGGTGCGCAAATTGACCCAGCGGGTGGACTACATGACTTAGATTGTCACCTGATAATGACATCATATAAAACATTCTAGAACAATCTAGTTTGTTCACTCATCCGAACATCAGAATTGTGAGAAGACTAGCATGCGTGCGTTTGTACGCCTATCAGGGCGCGAGAAAAACTCAATATATTCCGAGTGAATGTGTCAAGTCCGGATTAGACGACAAGCTCATTAGATCATGAAATCTACATAGAAGGTAAAAAGAAAGAAACTATTTAGTGTTGGAAGTTGCAAGACTTTTGAAGAACGCTGAAAATTTAAAGGTGCCTGAGAGAAGCCGAAGTGCAGTAAAAAATATTGAATTTCTCATCAGTTTCTCTCCCCTGAATACAGAAACATTTTTATTTTATTACCATTATTTTATGCTCATTCATTTTTACCTTCGCACCATGTTGTCAAAATGGGAATTCTGACTTTTATTCACTGACATGTTTTCATTTCTGAGATTGAGGAAAATAGTGATCTCTGTGTGAGCTATGGTGACTCAATGTGGGAACTGGTGTGGTAATCATTTAAGATGGCTTTACGATGTTTTTATTTGGGGTTTCAATTAATTTAATTTTCTTTATCATGTCAGTTTATTTACATACTATATGTGTCTATATATATATATATATTAACGAATTGTTATATTACTTGTCTACATTTTCAAATAGCCGACAAGACGAAGAATGTTGATGATACAGTACGATTACAAATACTGCAAATTCACAAAATATCTAAAGCTGATGAACTTTATCAGGTTATTAGCGCCTTTAAGTAACAGGGGATGTCTGATAACAAACTATGGTTGCGCCGCACTAAACAGGTCAAGGTACAGGAACAAGGTGATTATAGCATCAGCCAGAGACCTTATCTCAAGAGATGACTGCCACACAGCCAATCATGAATTTCGTTTTAGGTCAGTAAACTGGCAACTAAGAGAAAGCACCTAAGGCCACTAACTACAACGAATATTTCTCTTTACGTAAATGTCGACTAGAAAATAATCCTTTTTATGTCTAAAACGTTAAAATGGGAAGGATATGGGAGGGGGGGATGTGATGACATCAATTATAGATTATTAACTAAAAGAGGGTAATTTTACAAAGGGAGTATTTCGGAGTTCAGAGTTTGGCAGATGAGGAAAGGATCGATTATCAAAGCAACAAACCAGTAAATAATTAAACAAATATTAAGGTAAATGCAAATATGAATGGAATTCTAATTAAGATTAACTGGCAGACTACGCATAATTACAATGACATACATTATGATACAGTTATACAAAGACTGAAAATATAAATATTTCAAAAGATTCCGCGATAATAAAATATGATCCTGCATTTCTAAGAAATTTCTTCAAAATTTACTCAACAAAACTAGACATAAAGTTTTACTATACAAAACAATCTCCCTCCCTCTCCTTACGTATACACAAACACAGACTCATTCCCACGCGCAAGTGTATAATGTACACATATGCATACAGCTAAAGATAAAAGCCACGAAGGAAAGTGAAACAGTGGAGTGCTGCGAGATCTTTCGACTCAGGGTCATTTTACTTAGCAGACAGACTGCAGCACTCCACTGTTTCACTTACCTTCGTGGCTTCACCTATATATATATTCGTTACGCTCCAAATTTTCGTGATTCAGTTATATATATATATATATATATATATATATATATATATATATATATATATATATGATATATATATATAAATATATCATATATATATATATATACATATATATATATATATATATATATATATATATATATATGAACATGAGTGACGTCGTGCTAGGAAGTTAGTCGCAAATGTAGCCGAAAGAAAGAGGACTTTAATCGGTAGGTATACAGAAGTCGCATAACAGCAAAAAACACACACAGCAACATGTGGAAAGCCAAAATAATGGAGGTTACGTGACTAAGGGTCAAACTGAAGAAGGGTTGAAAATGTGACTGTAAATGTAATTAAGGCAAGTGTGGTAGAAATGAATGAAAAAAGGAGTAGATTTCCGTGTAAAATTTCATGCTGGGGTCACGGTGACAAGAGGGAGTCTTTTTCGATTTGGGTGCTCAAGAAGAGGAAATAAAAGCAGTAAACGGTGGGGAGAGGAGATGAAGTGCATTGATGACAGAAAAGAATCGCGTACATGAATAAAAGAGGATAGCGTGTATAGAATAGTCAAGAAAGTGAAAGATTAAAAGAGAAAAGTATAAAAAACATACAGAGTAAGTCATGCGTTGAAGAAGAATAAGCTGTCTAAAGTAAATAGAGAAGAAATGTTAATGAATGCAAGGATCCATGATTATAAGACGCAAGTGAAGAGAAATATGCGGTCATAACTGAATGTAACTCTGGGTTGAGGAATCTGAGGATTTGTTGAATATGGAAAGAAGCAGAGGCGAGACATACGAATGAAAAAGGTTAGCATAACTTTGATATTTGTTGAACTGACGGTTTTGCGCGGAAGAAGCGCTATTAAGGGGTTCAACAACGGAAAGAACGGGATGATGGGATGCGCTGTCGGACGGTAGTGAAAGCCTGGCTAAAACAATTAATCACACACAAAAATTAGTATAACTGGCATGTACAATGAATTAATGGTATACAACAAAGAATGTTATTATGGATGGGTGGCAGAATGGAAGTGCAGGTTCTATATGGATTTGGAGTGAACTATTTAATGGATGATGGCAGCATAAGAAAAGAAAAAAAAAAATACAAGAATAAGTGGAGAATGGAAAGTGGCAGGTGTATGAGAAAAGATTTGGTGTCTATGGAAAACTAGGTGGAAAAATAAGAAGTGACTGTTCAGCAAACATTCCTTTAGGGAAGTGAAGTGTGGATGTTGTTTAATACTAATGAAAGAAAAAACTTGAAGCTGTGGAGGAAAATGCCTCTTTTCACACAATAATTGGCACAAGAAAACTGGAACATGGCAAATACGAAAATACGTAGATGTAGTAAAACAAAGGATCTCAGTTTTGAGATGTTTAGGTCTTATGGAAAGAATGAGTTATAGTTTGATGAATGTGTGTAATTCCGAAGTGCTGAGAGAGAGAGAGAGAGAGAGAGAGAGAGAGAGAGAGAGAGAGAGAGAGAGAGAGAGAGAGAGAGAGAGAGTTCTACAAACGGTACTAAACATGGTGTGAAAGAGTGACAGAAGTATTGGAATGGGACTTGCTGTTCAAAAGGCCAATGGTCGTGCACGGAGTTCAACGCGCAACAACTGATGAGAAAGTACAAATACAATGGAGCTTTCTCATCCATGACCAAAATTATATTATAAATGTAGTGACTACTGTGTCATTATTTTTCTCGATCCCCCATTCCCTCGCTGAGGATAAAGGTTTTATGTTCAATATGAATGTACATATAAAGAGATTCAACAGCAACAGAGAAATATAAATATTACCAACCTGGATTCTGGTTAGTACACAATACACATCAACCAGTTAACAAAAATTACAGATAGGTCTGGTAAACTACTTGCAAATACCCTCGCGTTCATATCCCTGATAGCTGCCGTGACACTCATCCACCAACACGCACACACACACCTATATATATATATATATATATATATATATATATATATATATATATATATATATATATATATTAAACGTATGAAAATACGTACGCGCACGCGCAAAAAAAAAAAAAACACACAACACACACACACACACACACATATATATATATATATATATATATATACTATATATATGTGTGTGTGTGTGTGTGTGTGTGTGTGTGTGTGTATGTATAAACACTCACATATACTATATGTCACGTGCGCGCCCCAATACTGAAGCATACGAGTGCGGGTCTATTTGCAGGTAGTTGTACTGCAGACCTAGTTATATTAACTCCCGAACGAACGAAAAAAAAAAAAAAAAAGGAAGCAAGCGAATCCGTTTCCAAGCCATCAACGAAACACAGAAATCGAGTGATACTAATTAAGGTACGAGAGAATCAACCGCTAATCGTCTCTTTGCCCGTAACGGCAGAGTTCACGACGACGAGATCACGTCATAGGATGATGTAATGAGACGTCAATGCTCATTGAGTAAAATTGATGGAAAGGAGATGCACTGGCCAGGCAACTGTTGGCATCGTTCATTCGCCAATCACCTTGCCACGCTCATACTGACGTATAGAGAGAGAGAGAGAGAGAGAGAGAGAGAGAGAGAGAGAGAGAGAATATTATTCTCTAAAATTCGTATGCTCATGGAAAAAATGAGACTCCCGAAAATTTCAGAGAAATAAAAGAAATTCCGAAAAATATAATTGACAACTAAGGTATCAAGAAAACGGTCAATTTGAACATTAAACACAGTTTGTATGGCTGAAAACAATTAGAATACGAAAAAATTAATACAATCTTCTAAATTACTAAAAATTACATAGTATGTGAATAAAAATTACCAGATGAGAAACGTGTTATATAAAGCTATAGAGACGTGCCCCAAATGCGTGCCTTATCCATCTCGGATGAGACAAAGTTATACTCTGTTTTTTTCCATCTGTCCATCCGCCTGTGGTGTTTTCGCATGGTAACACTGCGACTCGGGCTTTCCCGGGCTTTAAATAGTTACGCTACGTGTACGTTTTAGGCAAATAAAAGGATATCTGGGTGTACATTTGCAACTGAAAAGTGTTTTAATAATTTACTGAATGCGAATTACACCGTTAATAATTCGAAATAGGATATTATTCAAACCCCGGGACGCAGTGTTACCATGCGCAAACATCACAGGCGGATGGACAGAGGGAAAAAAACAGAGTATGGTTATATACGAACATGATTCATGGTTTGCCCATAATCATCTGAAGCAAAAGGCTATTACCTATACACAGAACAACGAACTGAAGAGAATAATGAGTAAATGAAACAAACACACACATGAGTAGTCGCCAAAGCTATCGAGATCAGATGGTGGGGCCATGGGTCTAGCAACATCATCCCTCGTCTTCAACGGGCTTAAAAACGAAAGACGTATGGCATCCAAAATCTCGTCCTTTATAACATAAAGGTCGATGGATGAAAACAAAAACATCAAGATGTTACTTGATTAATAATAATAAACACCGAATATATACGTACATACACGCACAAACACTTCTGAAATCCCGTCCTCCATAAATATAAAGGTCAATGGAGGGAGGCAAAAGTAGTAAGATCCCGAAAGTACAAATAATAAAATCCGAATACACATATGCATTAATATATATATATAATATATATATATATATATATATATATATATATATATATATATATATATAGTACTGGTAATCTTCTTAGGCACGAAGATATAGTAATTCAGTTGTATTCCACATAGGAAAATGAAAAAAGGTATATCTCAGAAAATGCCCAACAGTTTCGTCCTCCAATGGACCTCTTCTTGGAGCGTTTATTAAGGAAAGAGATAAAGTTTACAGTGCATGCGGCCAAGAAAGGCCTAAAATGTTTTTAAACATACAGTTACCAAAAACTAGCAGTTTGAACTACAAACTATTCAGCAGTAAAATAACAATAAAAACAAGAATAGCAGTTGAGCAAATGAAAAATACCAAAATATCTAACGAGGTAATACATCCATTTGAAACAGCATAACAATACAGTACATATTAACAAGCCTATACTATATGATAGTTAATGGATAACATTATCCAATTTTGTACTGACGTTTCATGACATGTAAGATAAAAGGATCTAATTTATACAAACCAGGCGATAAATTAAATTTTTTCCTTTGCTGTGAACAATGCAAACTGTCTCTATCAAATTTCTCTCAATAAAACCTGTGCTCTTAAACAAAATCTTTGACCCGAGCCAGTCAAGCGGTGTATTACATAAACTACTATGAACACATAAAGCATTGCTCGTATTATTTGTTCGTATATTATATTTATGATTTAAAATGCGTTTTCGAGTGTCTTCCCAGATTGTCCTATATAAAACTACCGCACTTGCATGGGATCTTATATAGACTCCTTCATTGTTCTCCGGACTATTATGAATTAAAGTTTTACCAATGGTGCTAGGATATGAAAAAAGTTGTACTAAAAACCAAGTAACTTTAGGGGGTAGACTATAGATTCTAATGTGGGATGGTATGGGAAACATATAAAATCCAGTTTTCTGTTTTTCTCCTCATATGAATTGGAGGACGAAACTGTTGGGCATTTTCTGAGATATACCTTTTGTCATTTTCCTATGTGGAATACAACTGAATATATATATATATATATATATATATATATATATATATATATATATATATATATATATATACACCGAGTTTTCTCCTGCATTCTCCTGACTCGTTCGAACAAGCTCCTGATTGGAGCAATTCAGTTAAAAGCGGGCAATCTTTTATACATATTGTATCTGAAGCACATCACTGGCAAAACGGCCCAACCCAGTCTCCTCGGTTGTTCCACTCTGCTTCTTATATTTAATGGGGTCTCCTACTTTTCCAGACTACATACGCCTATACGGAACAATCAACTAGACTCTATAGAATAAAAAGAGAAAATCATGTTAGATAAAAATACTTGCAAGTCATGCCAATCATTTTTAAGGAATTGGAGCTATTTAAGCTATTATTCTTAATTAACCCTCGCAAGAAAACCGAAATAAGCCAGTTAAAAATTTCTCCCGCACGCATTTCATACATACTGAGAGGTCAAGCCTAAAAACTAGGCCTATATCAAACCTGCCAAAGGGAGCCGCATTCCAGACACCGAACCCAGCCACCATGAAAAGCGAGACGAAGAGAAATTGTTATATATTTTCCCAGGTCAGTTTCACCTTCTGGAAAAAAATAAATGCTAAGAGTCAAACTGTCAGTAGTCTCAAACTCTAGATATATGAAAAGGTAAACGTTGAAAACTTGATCCGAGCTCTAGTGACTGAATTTCAAAGAAAAATAAAATATAATGACCTTAACCGTTGCCCGACCGCCCACCAAAAATTAATTAACGATCAACTTCACATCTTGCAATCCCTTGCTCTGATAAAATAAGGGAATAAACTTAAATAACATCTTTTTCATTTTTTAATATTCCCCTTACCTCAAAGCAAGGTAAAATAAAAAGAAATTTAAATTTTCCTAGTCTGAAAAAAAAAAAAATTCTTTTTAACCTACTACTGGCCCACACAGCAAGAGAAAATAAAGAAGAAAATTATGTAAAATATGCAGCGGACTTCTAAGGTCTGCTAAATCAGGTAGGTGAGAAAAACGTCTAAGCCCAAATAAAGAAAGGTGCGAAGCATTCGTTGCTTTGGTAGGTGGCCCTTTCCCAGATTTATACGCTAGCCTACATATACTAGAATATATCGTGTTCTTTTGTTCTCACACAAAAGAAGGAGCAATGTGGAAAAAACAGAAAAAAATCCAGATACTTTCCATCTCTATCACTCACTGATGATGGCAGATATTACATCGCAGGGGTAACATCTGATTTCACATATGAGGTTACTAACATTAAATGTGAACTCTAACAGAGTTCTAATATACGAAGGTATAAAAATCGTCATATTTTACCAAATTACACAAGGACTGTTAATCAAAAAGACTTTCCAGCTTATATAAAGGACCAGATTTATAACATGAAAACCATTGAAAACGCTTCACATCAATGTTATGATAAACCAAAACCTCTTCCTCAAGACTGACGACTTGGCAAACCAAGCGGGTATAAAATCAATTAATGTCAAATTTACAAACAGTAAACTCCGAGGTGTCAACAAGGAAGACTACGAAGACCTCCGATAACTCTACAGAGAGTTTATAGTTTTGAATCACGCTTATGTTTTTAAGTCCTTGATACCACAATAACAATATAGAGCCCAATTAGCGAAGGTTACAACATTGAAAAGAAGTATTTACATATCTAATCCGCTTTTGCTTTTCCAGTACCCCATCCTCACAAAAAAAAAAAAAAAAAAAAATTACTGAATTTTATAGCTTTCAAAAAATATCCTGCATCCATATTCAGATCTGAATCCATCTCACATTCTAAAGTTTATAATCCGACTCTAGCAAGACCTTGCACAATGTTTTTCTGAAATCTATCTACAAATTCTGAGATATTTTGAGGGTGGCAGACAAATAGACGGATGCACTACTAATTATCATTAATGTTCATATCAATGACAGACAACAAACATAAAAGGATACTTTTCTTGAATTATTTTAGTCCCATCTATTTTGCCCCTATGTTCGTCCGTCTATCCGTGAATGCATCGCCCACGCAGTTTGAAGGTATCTGAACCAAACTGGGTACAAAGCTATACTACATGGAGGGAGTGACCGAGTGCTCTTTCTGTCAGGTAGTCAGTGAGCGCTGAATTTTTCTTCTCCGATCAGACTTCGGCCAAGGTGAAATCCTGGCATGAAAGAAATATTACCAAACACTTCTTGTATGAGTTTATTGATCTTTGCAAGAACCGCAATCGTGCCTTCTTCATTTCCACACTGAATGCTCTTCGAAGGAAGTTGGCTGCTTCGGAAATACATTCAAAATGCCTGCTGTCATTGTAAGCAGGAGTTATTATAAGCAGTTGGGCTCATAACTTATTTACAGCTAATATTAATGAAAACAATGGTTCAAAATAGCAAACTATTCCTAAAGCCGAAACACTGATCAATAATAAAAGTAGCCATGTAGCCATAACCACTTCCAAAACAGCGTGGCATGCGCCATCTGACAGCCACCATCTGAGCAAATTGGGAATGAGCGCAAC
>NC_087200.1:119066403-119080809 GCF_015104395.2 Macrobrachium nipponense | reverse complement strand
CATCAATGAACTAACTCAATCCTATTGTTTACCTCCACATCATCTAATAACCTCTCTCTCTACCCCATTCTATTGATACCATATGTTTCCAACAACCATCTCTCTCTCTCTCTCTCTCTCTCTCTCTCTCTCTCTCTCTCTCTCTCTCTCTCTTCTCTCTCTCTCTCTCTCTCTCTCTCTCTCTATTGATACCATATGTTTCCAACATCCAAAACCTCGTAAGTGTGCTGTTCAACAATTTGCACCGACAGTCATTACAAAAATTAACGACATCCCTTACTTTCTCCTCTGAACTTTGCATTCAAATCACCAAAAAAAAAAAAAAAAAACATTCTTTTATGTTGACCAAACCAAACCAGGGAGCGATTTACTTTACTAGTAATACAGATTAACGAAATTAATAGCCAAATTGCGGGATTAAAAAACTGACCATGAACCCAGTCAGGAACTGCATGAGTAAAACTATGTGGGTATATACACTGAAACAAAAGGATGAAGCAAGGAACTTAATACAGATGATGAAATAAAGGAAGCTGTAACTAACTTCGTGTAATAAGTATTTGGGAGTAAAAATATCAGACGATAGCAAATGAGAGAAGAGATGAGTCACAGAATATGAACAGCAATGAAAGTAGTAGGGTGTGTGGAAAGCGCCGGGAGGTAGTTCGGATTGTCTGTAGAAGCTAAGGTTGGAATGTACGAAGAAACTACTGTGCCAACTTTATGGAAGTATGGTGCAGGTGTAGAATGTGAATTAGAAAAAAGGTGGAAGCTGTATGTAAAGGTGAATTATTGTTCGTATAATGTATGTGGCACAAGAATAAAAGGGAGAAATGGGGTGGTTTAGGAAGGATAATAGGTTAGCTTAGGTTAGACCATGAATCATTTTTCCTCAGATGATTTGGTCATGTGTAAAGAATGGTAGATTATAATAAGGTGACAACTACGATTCGGCAGGACTGGAAGGATGAGAGAAGGGCCTAGATAGGGCTAATAGATGGATGTGAAGGGGGATTCGACGTGATCCTGATGAGCCTTTTATGTGAATACACGAAACAATAAGTGTCACTGCTATTTTCTACAGTATGAATGTAGCATTTTTGGATGTTTTTTCTAGGAAGTCACACTATGTTGGGAAAAAGCTTAATGTAGATAAAGCATATTGCTGGTAAAAAAAAAAATATATATATCAAAGAGCAGCAAGCCTGCCAATGACAGTTACAGAAATATTCAGTAACAAAGCATAACGCGTAAACAGACATGAAGTTTGTCACTCAACCACCAAGATATTTCATTTTTTAGTTAAGCAATGTAATCAACCGCCTCATTATTATTTTTGTTTCGTTTTTTCTAGAATTTAGGAGAAGACTCCCATATTAAATGAATATAATATAATGATAAAATTTTATGTCAAAAACAGTGACTTTTGAAAATTAACAAAAGAAATTATTCCTTAAATATCGTGAACATAAGATTATTATTTATTAGTGAATGTAGTGGCTATATTCATAAGTGTGTAACCTACATAGAAACAACTGGGTTCATGACCGTTCACCTGCTAAAGTTAAACTTATAGAGGCGATTATTCTCTATGCTAATACCTTCCTTAAAATCATCGGCAGTTGAGACGTCGTTAAATCACAAACATTCTCAATGGCAGAGGAAATATGATCAGCCTCACCAACTGTACAAAGATAAATAATGGAAGAGTAGAGTTAACAAGAAGAACAGGTACAATGGGGTTAAAGAACTCTTAACCAGTTTGGCATCTTAGGTTACAGAGATTTTTCTCTTAAAGAGACAGCGGTTGGACAAAGAACGGCTCTCTCTCTCTCTCTCTCTCTCTGTTCAAAACTTTAAATCATTTAAATATCCTGACAATATCATTTACCGGCAGTTGTGAAATAGTATAAAGATGGCACTACAAAGCAAAGACTGCCATCTCATTGGGCAACTTGACAATGACAATAAGAGCACTGAATGCCGTTAGTTCAGAATTCCCCCTTGAGTATTAATACTTTGAATATTTTTGTTCTCGATAAATGACCTTAATGACAACTCAAGTTGCTCCAAACCAAACGCTCGTCTTTTCAGAAATTGTTAAATTTACCTATTTTTTCTGTACGCTTCTCAATTGACTTTTTACATAAATTATGTGAAATAAGTCCTAGAGTCTGTTTGAACATACTTTATCTAAATCTTGACAAAATCCAGATGAAAGTAAATTTAATCTGAAATCCTATGTACCTCTAACCCGTGGTAAATTGTCTACTACGTGACTCATTGTTTTATGAAACCCAATGTATCATTGCTTTATGAAACCCACTGTATTATGCATGTAGTGCATAAGCTTCAAAATTTGAAAAATAATGTGTCCAGCAAGTTTTCTCACTGGCAGTAACAGTTCAACCAACACACACTCACTTTTCTCCTCCATTATACTGATTTCGTTTCTTTATAAGTATGAGCTGATGTTAAGAAACATATATAGACATATGTTGGAGAGAGGAAGCTTTCAGCAGAGATAGTCCACCCACGATTCAACATTCCAAGTATGAAAATGACAATGATAGCTTAATTATTATTGATCAAAAGATGAACCCTATTCTTATGGAACAAGCCCAGAGGGACCACTGACTTGAAATTCAAGCTTCCAAAGAATATGGTTTTCATTTGGAAGAAGTAAGACGAGAGAAAGGGAAATACAGAAAGAAGAGATCTCACTTATTAAAAACATAAATTAAATTAATAAATATATGAAAATGTATTTAAATGCAAGGAGAACAGTATTGGGGTAGTAATGCATTTATCGTCGCTTGAACTTTTGAAGTTCTAATTGCACGACATCCTCAAGGAGACTGTTGAGGCTGAATGTTGTACGTAGATATAATATAAATATGTATATATGTTTATATATAATACATATATATATAAATATAATTATGATTTTACGCCTATAATCCTTGTGTCGATGGTAATAATTACAGCATTATTATTTTTATTATTACTATCATTACTACTACTACTACTACTACTACTACTAATATTATGATTTCTGTAAATGAAGCACATTCACATGGAACAAGCACACTGAGGCCATTGACTTGAAATTCAAGCTTCCAGAAAATGTTGGCTTCAAACTCCCACTGCAGACCCACACTGCATTAGTAACAGATATTTCATCACCGTGGAGAAGACGCGAACCCGCAACATCAACACCAGACTAAAATAATGGCAAAACGATACTAATGTAACCTTGGGCATAAATTATGAAGTCCGAATAATAGCATAATATTGTCTGCATTATCACAATAGTTTTTTTTTACCCTAAGTATTACCAATAATACTAATATAATCCACAAGAGTAATAGCAAATATAAAGACCTGTAAGACTATATATATATATATATATATATATATATATATATATATATATAATATATATATATATATATTTACAATACACAAACTAACTATATATTAACAAATGACGCGTCATTAGTACAATAAGTTAGTTCATTTAAAACTTAAGATATAGTGCACACTTATAAGTTTAAAAAACAAGCTGTCTCTAAAGAAAATTGTCGTAAACGATGTTCAACATTTAATAATACCAATTATTAACAAAATCTTCAACATTCGAATTTTACACAAATCCTGATTTTATTGTTATTACTAAACACAAACACTCAATCACATGGCGGTCGGTAAAAATGGGAAGGCAAAAGACGCAAAAAGTACTGCAGAATTTAAAGATTCTGCATTTATTCTTTCAAAATGCTAGACCGTTGTAACACACGAGCTTATGAAGGCCAGACTTTGCAGATAAAAGAAAACAACCTGGAACAAAGTTACGGACATTCTCCAAGGTCGCCAGATCATATTTGACGTCAAGTCATAAAACTGTAAGAGCGACAAGGTAGCAACTAAAATTATAAATAAGTTTCGATAAAAGGTAGGTTGCTACGTTAACTTTCAAAAGCCACAAAATTGTCATATTACCAATCTTAGGATTTTCTTATCTTTATTAAGATCTGCGCTCAAGAGTGAGCGTTTTCATTTTCTTATCTTTTGTATGTCATCAGTTGGCACCTTCAATGCTACTAGTTTCCAAACAGAGAGAGAGAGAGAGAGAGAGAGAGAGAGAGAGAGAGAGAGAGAGAGAGAGAGAGAATCATAAATAACCTCCGTTATACCGTTATAAGCAATCAGAGAGCAAAATTCAAGAAAGTAATATCAACTGTGAATGAATTTTCTCGATGCAGTCTGAAAATAAAAGGAATAAATAATAAAAAAAAAAAAAATCTTGAAGGAACTGAGGTGTACAGTTGTACTGGGCTATACTTGTAAGAGCCGTTAAGAGCTGTTGCGTGAGGGTTTCGAACACGTAAACCACTTACAAGGAGCTCGCAAACACACCCTTGAGGCTGAAGCTAATCAAATAGCCCATTTTCGGTTAGGCTAACTCCGCAGTTGCACGACTAATAGGAAAAGAACGGTAATTCCGTAAGCAATACATTTACTCCATGTGTTTCCATGATTTTATGTATATAGGTAGTCTCTCTCTCTCTCTCTCTCTCTCTCTCTCTCTCTCTCTTCTCTCTCTCTCTCTCTCTATATATATATATATATATATATATATATATATATATATATATATATATATATATATATCCAGTAAGATTTTCGTCCATGATAAGCTTAATAAACAGAATTGGAAAAAAATCAAGATATCATCTCTCGTTTATTTGTAAGACAAAACTTTATTTCGGTTATCCATCCCCTTCAATAATGGCAGAAAAAAGTTTAACATGTCCAAATTAAGAATAACACTCAATAAAGATCATCTCAAAAATCAATATAGAAGAAAATATTCAATTACATAATTTAAAGCTGGCACTGTGTCAAACAACAGAAATTGGTAAAATGTATGACCAGACCTGATTTACTGTTAAGAGATATGGCTAAAAACTGTAGAGTATTAGAGAGAGAGAGAGAGAGAGAGAGAGAGAGAGAGAGAGAGAGAGAGAGAGAGAGAGAGAGATTCAGTAGGTTGAGAGAGTATCTCGATCGTTTCAGGAATTTCGCAGGTTTGTAAATACAGGTTTTATACGAATTTAAATTTCAAGTATCTTCTTATACCAGAATGTTCTTTTAAAGTACCTGTGCGATAATTGGCACCCCTTAGGAAATCGACGCTTTCCAAAATAACATTTTGGACATGTATATCTTCATACTTCCATTCTCATCATTTCACTTTGTTTTCCCTCTTTGGGTGATTAAAATTTCTGTTTTCTAACAGGTTCGTTTCCCTCCCTATCGCCTTCCTCTCCATATTACTTTCCTTTCCATTCTTCCCTTTTGTTATTTCTTATTTCTGGTCCCCACTGAAAACTCTGCTTCCTTCTGAACTCTTCCTTTTGTATTCAATTCTTGGTTAGGCCCTTCCTCCGGTTTCCATGTCCTCCCTACACCTGCACGAAGTTAGGGCTACCGGAAAGGTGATCTGTCTCTCACACCTGTCTCTAAACAGACAGAGACCAACCGCTGGCCTAACTGCCCGCCATATATGTCTTTACTTTTTACTTCTGAAATCTTTTGTATTTTTAACTAGAGGGTTTTCTTTATTTATCGGTATCCCATATCGTTCTCGTATATCTCATCCCTCTCCGAAAAAGAAATATAAAAACTGCAAGCAAATCCAGTGGACCTAAACTAATTTACGCTTTGCGGTACAAATCACAATTCTCAGAGAATGCAATTAGCACTCTCTAGTACAATTGGCCATTCTTTTACATAAAAATTTATTGCAAAAGGACGACCAGTGAAAAAGGTAAAGCAACACTGAATTTAAAATTATTTAAAGCGGCTTCAGTTTCCATAAGTCTAAAGCCCTAATCATTTTTTAGTCCTGTGCAATACCCTTCATTACGCACGAACGCATACAAACATTCTACACACACACACACACATATATAATGTATATATACACACAAAAGAAAAAAAAATTTTGTCTCTCATTACTTAGCGATGTTACAGGAAAATTACCCACGGATGCCCGAAGAAAAAAAAATTGTTCGGCGTAACTGAGTTTTCTGTACATAGTATAATCAAGGCCACCTAAAACAGATCCATCTTTCAATGGTCTCAGTATAATGTTGCATGAGTCGCGACCCAAGAAAGTTGAACACTTGCCGGTGGTAACCTGGCTATATCGTTGCCAGACTCACAATTATGGCTAACTTTAACCTTAAATAAGATCAAACCTACTGAGGCTAGAGAGCTGCAATTTGGGAAGTTTGATGATTGAAGGATGGAGGATCAACACACCAATTTGCAGCCCTCTAGCCTCAGTAGTTTTTATGGTCTGAGGGTGGGCAGAAAAATGTGTGGATGAATAGACAAAGCCAGCACAATAGTTTTCTTTTCAGAAACTAAAAGGTAAGGACAAGACTACCATTTAGAACTGGAGGTGGCAGGAACAGCATTCCAAAGGTAGGAGGCTAGTAGGAAAATAGGTACAGAAATGCTTACCTGTGTATTATGCTACATTATTCCGAGAAAACGACATGATATTTGCCATGACTATCCTTATTAGTAACTTCAACAGCATCCATTCAAAATTGCCAAAATGAGCAGATTTAACATCAGGTTTTCAACATTTACAACACCACTGACAAAACGTGTGATCACGAGCTCATTCGATAGTTCTACAGTGCACGAATGCAGGATAGACTTTTTGATGCATAAACAACATTACAGCTAAAACAAGGAAAACTGAAAAATAACGAGGCAACTTTATTTGAGAGAGTGGTAGCCTACAGTAGTAATACTATACTGACGGGTACCTGATTTTCAGTTTCATGGGGTTTTCCTCAATGATGAATAATGAAGCCGAATCGATTTTTTTTTCCTAAAAAAATCAATTTGCCGTCTAATAATACTTGTTTGGATAAACCGATTCATGGACATAACAAATGTCCCTAGTGCTATTACTACTCATGATGCTAATGTCATTATCATTATCCTCCACATAATTATTACTCTTCAAGGTTAAACGATGACACTGGACTTTAAAACGCTTTAAAAAAATCAAACGTAAATAACCAAGACAAATTCAATAGAGAGAAAAACCAATTGCACACCAAACATGACAATAGTTAGCCCATGATTACATTCAGAAGACGAAGCGTAAAGTGTCCAATCACTAATCAATATATACATGAAGAGACTCGATGCATCATGTGTCAAGAAACATCGGGTGGGAGGGGGGCGGGGGCGGGGGCGGGGGCGGGGGAGGGGGGCGGGGAGGGTTTAATTTAACAAAACTTGAAACAGTCAGTAAGCGGTGAAGGTAAGCCAAGTTGGCTATTTTATAGCATATGAAACCATAAGGCATTTCAAGAAAGGGAAGGGGCCCGGTGGTTGGGAGAAGTTTTACACCGGTACAATAGCTTCCTCCGGCTGACCGCTAAGGGAAGGAAAGACATTCAATAATACATCTCGAACAAAGGACACAGATGAAATGGGGAGGAACGGGGTGGCGTGGGTCAGATACGGGATGGGCAGGTGAGTAAGACCAAAGAAGAATGAGGGGGAGGAGTTTGAAAGGTATGGGTCTGCCTTCTCTGTCACGCACTTCTACTTCATTTTCTGTAGCAGGGGTTAGTCCGAAAAGGGGAGGAGCTCAGTGATAAAAACTTATGGGTCACCTGCACTTTGACACCCATTACCACATATTCCTGTTCCCTTTTTTTCCCTTCCCGTATAAGAACAATCTGTCTTTTCCTATTCCTTCTCATTCTGAAATTGAATGAAAATGATGATAAAGGGAAGGCCTCATCACACTCATAAAAGAAAGCGTCAACTAACAGGCAACGCTAAGGGCATGACAGAGAAAAGGGGGGAGGGGCACCGAGGAGCAGTGGAGGAGGGTAAAGAAGGCGGAGAAAGCACCAGGACGCTACCACAAGATCCATCCCATCATCACAGCCACAGGCGCCGCAGTGGACATGGCCCCCGGCCTGTCTTCCTGCCCCTCAGCGCCCAGCCTCTGGGCTTCAATCTGTAGGCCGAAATCCCTCCCAAGGCTTGAACTCGGCCTCCTTTTTATCTTTTCTCTTTTTGAGCACTATTTATGAACATAACGATGTATATCTCACATCCGCAACTATTGGCACACAATGAGAGAGAAAAAAAAACATTATTTCCCTTTTTCTATTACTGGTCTTTCAGGTTACAACCCGGTTTGACCTATAATACTGGGACTGTATTCATAACTTTCAATCAAATAAAAACTATTAGAATCCTATAACAAGAAAGGCCAATGGTAGTTTCTTCATCTGATGTGCTTGAACATTTGGGCGTATAATTATCAGAAATGACTTCGCTCTCGAGTCTATTTCTTTCGACTTCCACCAAAAACAGTACTATACTGTGTTGGTTCTGTTCCAGTAAGATAAGGCAGAGTTCACCAACCCTCCAGTTGCTCAGTAACTTTCTACGGGGTTAGGCTCCATTACTCATCCCCCTAACCCCCCTCCCACCACCACAACCGCACAAGAGAAGGGCTTTGGGTTAGCTTTCTCTCCCCCCCCCGCCCTTTTCGTATCAATATAATATGAATGATTTTCTGTTCGTAGGGTAGTCATTAACCGGTATCTAGAAAACTTCCCGATTTCATTCGATGTAATACTCCATAATTATACATTATATCTAAGAGTATTAAAACATTCGAAATGGTAGTTTTTAAAAAAGTCGGTTACCAGCATTACATTAATGCAAAATAACTGATCCACATGGAAAAATCTGAAACAGAGAGCTAATGAAGTGTTATATAAATGGTCACAGTCAATAACCATTGCGTGATACTTTAACATAACACTCATTAATTACCAGAAAATTGTTACTAACAGACTGGTCTCACGACCAAATGCACATCAAACGATAGTCTCATTCATTCTTCAACGAAGTGTTAGAGAGCATACACATACACAAAATAAACATATATTCTTTACTGCGAAATTTACTTTCGTCTATACCTTTGACTACACAATCCATCAGTTTCGGGTTGGAGCCCGCATGTGAGAGAGAGAGAGAGAGAGAGAGAGAGAGAGAGAGAGAGAGAGAGAGAGAGAGAGAGAGAGAGAGAGTCCTGGGTTGCTTCACATCACCTTCATTAAACTCAAAATTAGAAAGAACTTCAAAAAGACCAAACATAACATCATATCATACCAGGCCAATTACTTCTCTCTATCATCATCAACAGCATCACTGACAAACTGACCCTCTCTCCCTTCACAAAACAGCCGAGAAAAATCCCTCATTTCAATGATTTCATCTTGAAAATAGTTTTTCACAGGTACTCTGTACGAGGCTAGATCTGAATCTTAACCTTCGCAGTTACGAGAAAACAAAACCAAAAGATATAAAAAAATAAAATCCCGAGGAACCTATATTAATCTACTATGGTATTTGAATACCTAAGAATATCTAACATCGCATAAAAAAAAAAAATAAAAATAAAAATTGAATCGGTCAACAGCTCCAAGGCTTCAGGAATTTGGAGTCTTACTGAACGCCAATCACCTCATACACCGACCGGGTCTGAACCAACTCAAACTTGATGAAAACAGCTCATGGACACTCCATGTCATTACTTGAAAAATCAATAAAGAAATATTTACAACCAGAAAGTCAAAAACCCCTTTCTATCTGATTACATGGACGAATGCATGTGAACTAAGGCAACTTTTTATCAATACAGCACCTTTGAAATATTCGAAAACCCACTATGTAAAGTTTACAGCAATTCTTTCAAACTATTAAAAAGAGGATGATATTTCGTGTTTATGTCGTTATATCAAACTAAACGTGGAATATCACACCAGCTCAATGATGCCATTTGCTTTATTTGGTAAATAAATTCATTCTAACGTTCACAGGGAACTTATAAAGCATAGAACTGCTTTTCTTAAACGTATGTTAATTCCAAGTATAATATTAGTATACAAGTGTGCTTCTTTAAAGCAATAATATACTTAATAAATACAAAAACATTGACATGAATGTTTAAATTATACAACTCATAGAAACGTGACTAACTTTCCACATATCACTTATCCAAACTTGGAGAAATAAATTCGCAGAAGCACAAGTCTCTCTCCACATATACAGACTCTCTTTGGTGCAGCAGGAAGGAAGGATACAAAGGAGAAAGGTAACAAGTCAAAGTGATGGAGGAAACTGGGCGGGAGAAGACTTCGGAAAAAGCGGGGCAATTTCACGGTTTCGTAAATCGGTAAATGGGAAAAGCTGTTAACCAAACAGTTTATCAACGAACCCTGATAAACAGACCACCATCAATCAGGAGCTTTGTTTAGAAGACGACTGCAGCTATTTGGGCGAACTTATGCGAGCAGAACAAAAATGAAAATTCCAAACTGGCGTAAATCAAGTTAAGGAAGTAGGATGTTTTAATATATATATAATACAAACGTGGAAGTAGACATCACTAAGAAAGTTTCTGCTCTCTAATAAAAATGGAGAACTAAACCGAAAATTATAGGAGGGGCAGAAGAAAATCAATCTCTATGAAAAAAGGGTAATTAGCATAATTAAAAGGCAGAAATAAAAAACTTCTGAATTAAGAAAGCAAAACACATAAAGAGGAAATTATGGCGCAACAGTACATCTTTAAGAAATACAATATCTGAACTAAAGGTACCTGGATTTGGAAAAAGGATATCCTAAACAGCAACTTGAACAAAACCCAAAGGTAAAAAAAATAAAAAAAATAAAAAATAAAACTGGGAATACTAAGGTCGACAAAAGAAGTCAAAGAATGAAAGCAAACTAAATAGGAAATCAACAGGATCACAAGTAAGAAAAATAACATTATTATAAAAACGTACACACAAAAGCAATAATGCGTTCAGACACACGTGCATGTGTGTGTGTGTTTTATCATTATGTTCTCTTTTAACACCCTATTTCCTTCATTCCGTCGACATGAATTTCCGAATGCTTCCAAATAATTCTTTCCCCAGGTTTTGGGTTTACCCAAGATATACTTCCGTCTTATATCCATTTTCACCCAATATGTTTTCGTCTTTACGAGTAATTTCCTTCCATTTTGAAGTAAGTAGCTTCTTTATGTAAAGTTTACTTGACTTGTGTAATGTTTACTAGACTTTCCTTATATTTCACCCGATTATTGTCCTTATTTCTCTTTCCGAGGCCAAATTCCTCCATTAGGCCGCATTTTCTTATTTCATATTCGGTTTATACCTGTGCTTTTCTCAACCTTTTTGTTTTATTTCATGTTTGTACCTTCACGATGAGTATATTTTCAATGGCTTTATGGCTGTTTTGTCTTCATAATGACACAAGTCTTCAGATGCTGTGTTGACAGCTTCGTCATACTTAGCCTTTCCTTCTCTCATTTCGCTCGTCCTTTCTTCATTTAACGTCGTCTTTCGTATACCTCCCCCATTATATCTAGCATGTCTTCCCTTTTCATGAAGTTCTCATCATTAGCTTTGACCGTTTGTAGTTTCCAAGTGCTAGTTTCTTTTTATGTGCTTTGTTTTTCCTAATTCATAGACACATACTATACTTACACACACACACACACACACACACACACACACATATATATATATATATATATATATATATATATATATATATATATATATATATATATATATATACTATATATATATATATATATATATATAATATATATATATATACATATATATACACACATATATATGTGTGTGTGTGTGTGTGTACACAATGACCAAAACACGGCGTATAAAACGTACCCAACTACGCCAAAGTTTTAGACACCTTTACGAGGACTGATTATACATGATACATGGTAAGGTGACAGTACAAACGAAAATGCAAGCGGTCGAAAAAATATTTTCATCCGACAGGAAAGAACACATAAAAGAAACTCTTCCGACAGTACTGAATAATGCATGTAATGCCACGTTAGTCAGGTGACGATTTTTACATTGGATAAACAGGGTCAATGGAAAAGACAGCAGAGCAGCTGATTTTATTCTAATGATATGCTGGAAATAGAAAAAATTCAATCCATTTTTTAAAAAACAAAACTTTTGTAAGAACATGAATAGCAGCCTAGGAATGTATAAACTTGATCTAATTATGTCAATTAATATGCTGAATATATAGATTTAATAAAAGCAGTTTGTCTTAGCTAAACAGCAAAGATGTGAGCCCACCAACATGGAAAAAGGATTTTTTTATGAAACACTGATCTCGGTTACAAATGGGGCGATGGCTCCCATTTCCTAGGAATCGAGGTTTTTCAACTTTAAGACTTTTTCCCCCTTGGAAGAAAATGGCTCCAGATGTTGTTACACTTTCAGTTTTCTGCCCTTCATTCTGGATACGCCCAACTACGGTCCAACCATGGTCGATACAATAACAGGTATGGTATTTAGTGCCCAGATCAACAGAGGTACAAAGGAGCTCAACAGACAGGGCTGAAGAACTTCGCCTCACCAGAGCTTCAAGCGGCCTATGAACTAAATCCATGAATAATACGATGATTTACTTACCAAACCTTTCCCGATAGACTCTACTAATCTAACGCATGTGGACATGAAACTTTCCTATATGTGTGTGTAACTTCAAAACACTCGCACGGCTTAAATGGGTAATCCGGGTATATGCTCGTAAGTTAGTTGGTTAAAAATATGACAATTTTAAAATTCATGAACACATAACTAAATGTATCTTAACGGATGTCATTGGTTCAACATTGCTCTTCTGGCCTGCTTCCCAATGCAACGCGCTACACTGAAGTAGGTACATTTTACCCTTCAAAGGTTAAGGCTCCACTAGAATAATTGGACACCAGGTTATTAATAATACAGAGTAGGATGTTATTGAATGAGAGTTAAAAAAGACTGACTATAGTTTCTCTAAGGTCAAAGGCATATAAATATTCTCTTACTTATGAAAGTTCAGTTCAAGGACTTTACACCCTTTTCAAGATTGTGTATTCAAGCTATACAGTCGCACCGGTTCACTGTTTTTACACTTCTGTGATTTTTCGATGAAATAACCATGGCTATCGCGGTTTCCTTCGTTTCCCGTAGAATCAAAATAAGCACCCGTCTACCTTTCTGGTCGAAACTCTGATGGACATTGCAGTTTCATCTTCATTTCAGCATGACGGACATGTTACATATTTTCATCACAATTTCAGCAAGAAAAATGACTTCTAAAAATACCAATAAAAGCAAAAACAACAATAACAATGAAGATTTCAAATTCTCTCAAACATTTTCCGTATTGATTTGACTACACTGACAGAAAAATCATTCTGTACCTCACCCTTAATTGTATAGTGGCAAACAATAAAAATGACAAAAGAAAAAATCCAGCACAAATTGAGCGCAGTAACCTTGTGTACATCCTCTCCGTTATCAAAGGAAACGACCAGCTGACAGAATAAATAATTCTGCCACATTATCAAGAAATGATGACACAACGGAGGATGAACTACTGTACTTATCTGTAACGAACGACAAAATCTGTCTATTCTTGGAATGCGGTCCATGTGAACTATCCCAAATACCGGCTGATGGAAAAAAAATTACCTACGATGAAGAAAAAAAATCCCCTTTATTTACACTGATAGTATATATATGTTTGTGTGTATATATATGTATATATATATATATATATATATATATATATATATATATATATATATATATGTGTGTGTGTGTGTGTGTGTGTGTGTGTTGTGTGTGTGTGTGTGTGTGTACACAGAGGAAAATAAGTCAGAAGATACGAACCAAACGCTTGCAAGACTTTATTCCGGCATCGTCGAAGATAAACAGTTCCACGAAATCTTTTCTTGGTACGTATCTTTCTGACTATTTTCCTGTGTGGTTTTTTGGTTTATATATTTATAATATATATACTATATGGTATATATATATATATATATATATATATATATATATATATATTATATATATAAATAAAAGGACACAGGCAGGACAGGAAATCAGTCGGACATCAAGATTTGAGGGGCAGTGGCAACAGACTGGTGCATAAAATCATCTTTATTAGTGCCGACGTTTCAAGACAACTAGTCTAATTTTCAAGGCTGCAATAAATGAATGAATACATATAATTATAAAAAAATCTCTTTAAAAACATATATCCATAAGGTTACATTAGGCATTGCTAGAGGTACGAACCTATATAGAAGGGAGGTGGTCGACTGGAAGAAGAAGATGAAGAAGAAGCCGGCCACGACAGGTAGAGAGAGGTGGAGGAGTTTTGGGAATTCAACGAGGGGGGGTACTGTCTGTTTGATAATTCTAAACATAATGGAGCCGTTAAAATTAA
>NC_087200.1:119058903-119061403 GCF_015104395.2 Macrobrachium nipponense | reverse complement strand
GAGAGAAAGGAGGAAGGGGAGACAGAAGTACAGGGAAAGTGTAGCACTCTAAGAGTTGGAAGAGCAGAGTCTCAGTATCCAGGAGGCGGGAAGGCTTACGATATGGGGCGAGTACTGCCACGTTTTAGGGGGGATGGTTGGGTTCAAAACGCGCCTGATGAGCCTTGTGTAGACATAAGAAGCAGCTGCTGTAGTGAAGTTTTCTGCACAAGTGCTCATCCTAGATATGGAAATCAAAAAGGTAATTAACTAAATCTAAACAGATAAACGCACAATTTGGAAACAATCAGACACTTCCAGAATACAGAAGAGAGCTGTTAGTATAATGTACATTATACTACTACCAACTCAAAAGTTCTTACCCTTTCTCTATAACAACATACGCTACTATTCCAAGACCTGTGACTCACCACCTATAACCTACATTTATAAAAAAAAAAAAAAAAAAAAAAAAAAAAAAAAAAAAAGAAAAAAAAAAAAAAAAAAAAAACAACAACCACATTTTCAAATTTCATCTCATAAAAAGTTACACTTTCATCTTCAACATAAAATAGTCGATCTCATTCCTATATGACATAATGAACTCTCTCTCTCTCTCTCTCTCTCTCTCTCTCTCTCTCTCTCTCTCTCTCTCTCCCGGATGCTGTTTTCCCAACAGAAACTTCCGTTTCACTATTCAAATCCCATCCACCATGTAATCCAGCGCAAAGTGCAAAATGTCCCGGACGCGAGACCCAGCATTTACACCACGATATTGCACCGAAGTACAAAGTGTCTGAGGACTACACCCTTTCAATTTACAGGGGACGGAGTGTTATGAGAACCTGGGTTATTTATTGCCCTGTAGATGACGAAATAACATACAATTGTGTTAGTTATACGAAGTTCATTCTGGGTACTTGTGATTTCCTGTGGAATGGCTCTATCACAGTATCCCTTATTAGAATCAACGGAGCTAGAGTCCTATTGATATTATATTTATACATAAAAACCTTACAAAATGAAAGAGAGAGAGAGAGAGAGAGAGAGAGAGAGAGAGAGAGAGAGAGAGAGAGAGAGAGAGAGTGTTTCAACCTAAAAAAAAAAACCATCTACCTCATTGATTCTATCGAGTAAGATTGGCTATATATATATGTGAGGCATACAGGCCATTAAACACCTTCATTACTATGCTATAAATGATAAGCTGTTAAGCCAAAGGACTGAGGTAAAATCTAATACATAAAAACGTCATAAATACAAACCTGAAGTAAGCACCAAGATAAACGTACATTAAAAAAAATGAGAAAGGAATGACTAAAGGTTACAATAAGAGAATGGTCAACGTACCATAAAACACCACTGTCACCGCGACAAAAACCATACACATATTTCAAAAGACATAATTCATTCCTAATTTGTTACTGTAATCCAACACTCCTGCATCTAATGTGAACAGCGGTAATAACCATTAAATAAATTTCATATATATTTGTAAACGAAATAAATATTTAATATGCGTATACTCGTTACCTAAGGTACCCATAACGACATAAATGATTGTAATTTACTTTACTGAACAATGGCTGTCCATCGTGTGGCTTTGAAGGGAAGATGATGACACTATAAATCATAGGATGGCAATTTACCTTAGTTCTTGAAAAGTTAAAACAATTTTAAATAACCTTGTTACCTGATTGCCAAGAATTGTTTATTGTGAAAATCAGCTTCAAATTTTCATTGTTGTTACCTTGATACTGCGATAAATTGGAACGATCCAGGTTTTTGAATAATAATATGAGCATCTGATATGTAAAATAGTGCACTGACCAAAGAAAGATATTGCTGAGAAACTTCTGGATACAGTAAATGTAACCTGAAATGCAATTTATTGTTTACTAAGGGCAAAACAAATTTATATGGCTCACACATCTTTATTGATTTACTGTTGGAGACTATTCTATAAAGACAATCTATAAAAATATTTGTTTTTATTAGGGTGCGTCCAAACTACAGTAAAAACACCATAAAAACACGTCGGAAACTTAAAGCGCACACATCACAAAAAGGTTGAGTAGAATTGAATGACTTCCAGGCAGTTCCATGCAGTGCTTCATACGATTCTCCCGTACAAGGCAAAGCTTCGTTCGCCACTTACGGCCGTTGACATAATTATTTCCTGCCCGTTTGTGATATTTAAGAGACAAGCTGGCGCCCTACGGCGTTCACGACAGGTTTCACTGTAGTGTATAAATACACCCTAAAGAAACAGTGATACTACTACTTCGTGTTAAATGAATACAAAATTACACATCTCTCATGCAATATGATAATTAAATTTGCATGCTATACAAATTTTCAATGTAAAAATCCAGAAATTCTTGTTTTTAGTTAAACAACGCTGTTTCGACCTTCCATTTATACTACCTTTATTAGCATAAACTACTGCTATAAATTATACCGCTTATCTTTAAAATGCACCATAAATGAGTTTCATAGTATGAAAATTCCACTGCTCATC
>NC_087200.1:119028903-119056403 GCF_015104395.2 Macrobrachium nipponense | reverse complement strand
TCTAGAACCCCAGGAATACACTGAAGATGCTTTCCTATATTGCTCAATTATTTTCATTTAGCTCACGGTGGACTTTGTTCATCTTGGAAAGAATGTCAAGGTAAGGAATGATTTCAAGTAACTCGTCACTTCAAGGGACAAATGCTAAATATAACACGGACAAAAATAATTTATCCTTTATCTGGAGGAGGACCAAAAGTGCGTTGATTTTATAAATCGAAAGATATTTTGGACTGGGAGGGTCTCAATGTGCAAGAAGAGCCTGCAAAATGGAAGAGTGGCGCTATTACGTAGTTCAGGGATAACGAGCTATTGTAGTTGTGTACGCTTTCTGTTTACACGAATCTTCAGCAAAATGACTGAAGCAGTGCCTTATGGTTTGTATCAACTTGACACAAGGTCAACCAACAGGATAATTTGTATTTTCGCGTGTTTTTTGTTTTGTGCACTAAATGGTTCTCATGCCATAACTGGCTGCTGCTATTGCTCTAGTTCGTAATAGGTACACATGTTTTCGTAATAGGTACACAATGTAACACAGTTATAACACTTCCTAAAATCGCTCGTTTCCGATATTAATACAAAACTACAAACTGGGAATCATTCCAATAAAAGGAAAAAGTCATTGTTACTGATAAATACACTACTTCAGGAATACGTAAATGATGTTATATAACTGAGAGAGAGAGAGAGAGAGAGAGAGAGAGAGAGAGAGAGAGAGAGAGAGAGAGAGAGAGCGTTCCCCAAGCCTTTTGACCTTCCGACCGTGTCTCGTTCTTTAATATTATTTTATTTCCAGCGTCTGGACTCTGCTTGGGTACGGAAGCCCGTCGAACCTTTCCATATTCTGGAGAAAAGCCGAAATGGTCGACTCTGGCATCAAAATGTGAACTTGAAAGATATTAAAATGAGAGTTGAGAACTCAAACTTGTCTTAGAATAATTCCTTTTTTATTGAGTAACTTGTAAAGCAAATTTGTTTCTGCTCAGTAACATAATAAAATTGCTCCTGAAAATGGTTCACCAAAACTGTGTATAGTACACATGCATACATACATGCGAGTACACACACACACACACATACACACACATATATATATATATTATATATATATATGTATATATATACACACATATATATATATACATATGTATATATATATACACACATATGGTATGTGTATGTATATATATATATATATATATATATATATATATATATATATATATATATTTGTGTGTGTGTACGTTTATGTGCATGTAATATTAATTCCAAAAAATGAGTTTGTTTGTACAATAACGCGTTTTATTTTTCCTTATAAATAAGGTTTGTGAGAATTACTGAACTCCAGAGGTGAGCAGCTGAAGTCCGACTTCCCAATAGTTCAAATTCCATCTGTTTAAAATATTAAAAGGTTTACATTAATCTTACAATTAGTCTGAAGCACCAAAGCGTTTTCCTTGGCTTGCCATAACGATGTTACGACATGGACATGGCTCGATATCGAGGCAGGATAATGGGGCTATGCTACTCTCGCCATGGTTCAACACAAATAGTTGCCACTTCGTAGTTAATTTCACTAATTAGCAGTAATGTATAGATTACATCCACGTACAATAAACATTTATTTTTTGCTATACCACCAGTTATACTGCTTTTAAACTGACGCATATAATCGCAATTAACTAGATGTTGTTGTTGTTTTTTATTGAGCTGGCTTTATGCCAGCACAGGCTCTTGCTCATGGAGCCCGCAAGTCATTTTTGGATGTGCAGGTGAATTAACTAGATGATATTTCTCACTATGAAATGAGATTATTTAACTTCAATAAAAGTAAAAAAAAATCGCTCTTTTCTTGAGTAAACTCGAAGTTAACATTTATCATGAAATGGATCAAATTAAGAGTATTAAACAGCCCTCTGCATGCAAGTCATGTCCTTGGAGTAAAACAAACTGTCCGTTTCCCATAAAAACAATTTGGCCAGTGTGACAGTCGTCAAGTGCCTTTTGGTCTCATTATTGGCGGGGAAAAAAAATAAAAACGCACACACAAACACACACTCGTTAATGTAAGTGTGATAGTTATGACAGATCCCGAAGTTCTAGTGCTCTGACTGGGAAGTACGCAACTAACCTTCCTATTTCCAGTTTATTTTGGGGTGAGGTTGATAGATATATAGACAGACAGACTTTAGAGAGAGTGAGAGATAGCGCTCCCAGATACAGAGTTATTAAAACTTTTTAAATTTTCATAAAGAAACAATATGTGATGATATAAAATTACATCTATTATTGTACATAGTAAATCTCAAATAAACTTCTATTAATGAAAGGCTGCCACGTAAGTTACGTTGTATCTGACAAAAAAAAAAAAAAAAAGCAGACGGTGACTTTTGATCTCCAGGTTTTTTCTTTTCTTTTTTATGGCAAGATATGTAATCGCATGCATGCAGTCAGGCAAAAATATTTCTGCATTCATGCAATGGTCACATCTTTCATGTGGAGTTGTCCAGCCTTCAATAATAATAACTGTTTTTATATATCCCTCGATACTCTCTCTCTCTCTCTCTCTCTCTCTCTCTCTCTGAGCCCTTGGTAAGGAGCTCCGCTTGGAAACGAGCACGTTTAATCCTAGTACGAGTTGGCCGAGCACGGAAATCACAAGCCGCATTATCAGAACCCATGATTTTTAATGCATAGCTTCTAATCTCTTTACCTTATTATGAGCAAAAGAAAAATTCCACTATCGTACAAGCGTTTATCACATGCATTTTACAAAATGTTTACATTATGTTGTAGGGCTCCCAACAGAAATACAACAGTGTACAGTTTTTACGTAGAAGTCTCTTTTAAAGAATCTTTTTTGAAATCTGTTACTACATTGAAATCTGCATGTGTGTATGTGTGTGTGCGTGTTTATTTACTGGCCCACAGTACACATGAGCAAATACTTGTAAATGAAAAACTTTTCATACCCTAATAGAAGAAAATGAAGCTCACTTTCTTCCCACATTACAGCAGCTTCTTTCTCCTGTCCTCAAGAAACAGAAGTAAAGTTTCTTCTTCCCGGAATATTAAACAAGGAGCAGAAAACTTGTCCCTTCCGGAACCAGCCCGAACGACCTAACGTTCCAGGTTACACATTCTAAAGGGAGAAATCTTGCCTTGAAGTTTCATTCGGCCAAACAGGCATCGCTGTAGAGTTCTCTATTTCCACCTCCGTAAACAAACATTCAATTTAAACTAATAATTAGCCTTAACGTAAAGGGAACTTTTTCTTCATAGCTTTAGTTCAGTTAAGTGATGTAACGCTCACTGCATAAATCTATGCTAATCTATCTTTAGCTTGTAGCAACTTTCATTGAAATACTTGTCTTAATAAATTAAAATAAATGAATCATTACAATACAAATAAAAACACTTGATACTATTATGGTAATTTAGTTTTGAAAAACCAATAAAAATCTACTTCTACTGCAACATGAGCCATATGGTAAACGAAAAACTCGAAAAGCAATGGGTAAAATAAGCAATGAACTGGTTCGGAATAAACAAATTTCCGGGCATAGGTTAAATACATAAACAAAATATTCTAAAATATTTCTATAACTAACATAAATAAAGCCGAAGCCTGAAAGGAATATCTCACAAAAAATTCCAGTACGTTTCAGATTTCAAATGACTATCAATACAAGGTTTCATAACACGGCAGTGTTACATAATCAGCGATAAATTTACATCGCAAAATAAGATAATATTCTGGCAAATGAATTCATTAATCATGTCTGCTGCATTCATAGTAATGATTCTCAGATTGCTGCGTAATATGATACAGGGGAGGGGAGGGGAGGGGAGGGGCGTACAACCACCCCAACAGGAGCAGAAAGAGTCCATAGCACGGAGAGAGAGAGAGAGAGAGAGAGAGAGAGAGAGAGAGAAGAGAAGAACGCCTGTTTCCCGTTGGGAAGTCAATAAAGAGAGCTTTCTATGCCACGTGTTCGAACTCTCTCTCTCTCTCTCTCTCTCTCTGATCAATGCAACTGCTCAGCCCTTATGGCTTTGCAATTCCCTATTAGATGTCGTGGCACACAAAGGGAAAGACCAAACTCGAGTCTCAGCATTAAACTTAAGGAACAGAGGAGCTTTATTCCGCCTAGGAATCACAGCTTCCGACATTCACCCGTTACGCAGTTACCGTAGGACAAATGATTAACCCAGAGAAAGCGAGAAGAGGGGAAGAACTTCATCATATCACCTTAACAGTAAATCTTTGGATATCCTCATTTACACAAGAATCTGTTGACGTAACCATTGTCCCTCAGTGGGAGAGAAACAGTGGGTGGGAGGACTTCATTTTATGCAGTTGTAGCACAAAAGATTGACCCCGAGAGAGAGAGAGAGAGAGAGAGAGAGAGAGAGAGAGAGAGAGAGAGAGAGAGAGAGAGAGTTCATTTAATAATTAAAGCTTCGGACATTGCCGTTTAAACAAAAGTTGTAACACAAGCGATTGACCCTTGATGAGAGAGAGAGAGGGGGGAATTTCATCGCATCACCTACACAACCGTTGGATGAGGATGACAGAGGAACTTCGTCGCAACCTGAATATTACAGCTCCAGACATCACCGCAATCATAGAAGGAATTCCCGGTGACACAAGATAGTACAATGGAGAAGTGGTTTTTGAGGTAATCTTTTACCGACAGACATCAACTGTACAAACGCTCTATAAGATATTTCAATTAGGTCGCAAGAAAAATGATTGAATATATAACCAGTGATCACGCTTTTACTTATTCTTTCATTTCTCGGTGCTTTTCTCCTTTCTGTTGGGTTGAGCCCAAGTCGTCATCCTTCACTGGGATATATATATATATATATATATATATATATATGATATATATATATATATATTTATATATATATATTTATTTATATATATATATATGTGTGTGTGTGTGTGTGTATGTACATATATATATGTATATGTATATATATATATATATATATATATATATATATTATATATATATATATGACTGGTAAAAATGCTTTGTTACAACAGAAGTCCATCTAATAAAAGGGGCCTATAAAAACGCCAAAATACAGAAAGTAAGTAATATATTTCAGAAACTGCTGTCTCTCTTCATTACCTGAAGAGAGACAGCAGTCTCTGAAATACAGTACTTAGTTTCTATATTTTGGCGTTTTTATGGGGCCCTTTTATTAGATGTGTGTGTGTGTGAAGAAACGAGACAGAAAAGGAAAGGCCAAATTAAGTGTGAACAACAATAATTATTGCAGGTTGATAGTGGATTGAGATACGGTAATTTAACAACACAATCAGATGGCTACTCATATCCAGTGTATGTGACCCTTCCAAACTCACAAGTACATTCCACTTCACTGCCTTCTTGAGACAAAGCAGTTTGATGTAAAATACAATAGGAGCACCACTTGGTATAAAGTCGTGCATCGTTAGGTACTGGCAAATGCATTATTAATAAAACCAAACACGTCCATAACTGCGTGTTTGGTTCTCAGTGTGGGTTCACCTTTACAGGAAAAATAACAACTTGCACCACAGTTATCAAGTTTGCATAGACGACCTTACAAATGAATATGAGAAGAATATCGGACTTTTCCTTCCACCGTCGAGTACTTTTTGTATTTTTATTGCTGTTACAAAGACCAATTAAAAGTTGATACTCATGGAGACAAGGAGAGAAATTCCTTAGTATTGAAAGATCCTCTGCTTTAAACAGGGCCAGTCTATAAACACATATTACTCACTCCAAGAACGGTATATTTTTCTAAATACTGGAAGACCTAATTCAAAATATTTATTGGAAAACCTAATTCATTCTGAATTGGTTCATTAAAGGCTACATTGGCTTAGTTAAATGAAACATTCATCAGCTAAAACAGACATTTCGACCATAGGAAAAAACTGAACTTACATATAATTACATTTGCTCCTTTGAGCGTCTGCGAGGAACATAGCTTTTCAGCATTAAATTGCACCCGTTAGTATCCTGTTTTTGTTCACAAACTACTGTAAAAGCTTTCTCATGACCTAATACAGTCTTCCTTTGCCATTCAACCACACCAAATCAATTCATCTGGAACTTTGAGGCACTTAGTTGACACAAAAACAAACAGCAAGGATGAATACATAACCTCCGTTTAAATCCATTTAACTGGCAAATAAAATAATGCTGTAAAGCTACTCACCATTGAACGCTAAAATCTCCCAGTGTACACAATGACACATTAACAGTACCTGTAAAAAAGAAAGGATCAATATTAGCAGATAAAAAAACATGTTAGTTACTCATAAAACACATTGGTGATGGACTTGACCATTACTATTATTATTATTTTTATTATGAAACGTGGTTGATGAAGTTGTCTGAATTAAATAAACATATATACTATTAGGTTATGTATAATCAAAAGAAACTGACAATGAAGAACGTTTTTGTGAGCCTGCCCTTGAAATTACTCGATTCAAACAAACACTGAATAATAACAAACTAAGTCGTCACAAATACCAGGTATACTGTAAAAGAACTAACATGACATGGAATCTGCTGAATTATTTCCATTAGGTAATAATCTTATTCTCCTAAATGAAAAAAAACACAGAGCCATATATTATACTGATGAACACATACCAAACATGTATATATCTACATCTGATTCATCAACCATGGAAACTTCAGTGAGGTTTGTTGGCAGCCTCTCTTCACCCAAGATGCTAATTTCTAAATTGTTTGGTTAAATGAGAGGTATAAATTCGTTTCGCCTACAGTGAAAAATGAAATATTCTACATAAAAATTTTCAGATAAATATTACATAACAGCGCCAAGATCAGTACATGAATTAAGTCTTTGGGGAAGAGGTAAGTAGAGGGGTTTTGTACTTATGGTCAGATGCAATCCTAAATCCAAGAAACGGTACTACTATAACTGCATGCATCGGCTACCTCTTTTAGACCCTGCTTGAGTGTCAAACCTGATAGTGTACATCTCAACGGGAAAGTACGTATGCACTTACATCAAAACTGCACATTTTGTTGAGGTTTGAGGACTTACCTCTGTTACAGTTGTCCGTTAAGTGGTAAAAACCTGCTTTTAGTTTTTCTTATTTCACTTACCCTTTCTTCTTATGCTCTTATTTTGTCCTATCTAGTGAGATCTCCTAGGAACGAATAATAAAAAAGCCATTTCTTTTTTTTCATAACGTAATGTTTTTCTATTGCTCTTCTATAATACCTGCTGAGATTTTGTCAAAGTGACCAAATAACTTGACAGAATAAACCAATGAACAGAAGTTCAGGGTTCTCTGGAATGAGATAAAAGAAACCTCTGAGAATGAAATGGGCCAAGACACTGAAATGGCACAGGACATAACCTGAAAGTACCAGAATAAGACAAGTCAGTATAATTATAACAGTAACATACGCGGTACTTGGTCTGCTTGTGTAGTTTCTTGAGAACAAGAAGCTGGTTTACTATAGTATTTGTAATCAGATTTGGGATATGATGACAATAATAAAGCAATATGCAACACATAAAGGCTGCGATTCTTGGTAGACCGTGTGCCAATACGAGACTTATCATCAGACCAAGCAAGTCATCAGCTATTTGAAAAACTAATCAATAATCATCAAAAGGAGACGCCATCACTTGGCTGAAACTGCAAGCGTATCCAAATTGTGTAAAGAACCAAAATGTTAAGATGTGGCTATTACACATACATAAATGTACAATAAAAGGGACCAGTAAAATTTTATATATATACGTATATAGTATAATCTCAGTCTAAAATACAGTAAACTCTTCAACACCAAGTAACGATGGTGAGGGAGGATCTATTCCAGCCCTTTTAAAATTACTTTAAATCCAACAGATATTCTATTGCATGTTAAGAGCGTGGCCGGAATGAAGGATAGAATCACCATGACGTCAGTGTTCCTTACCTAGGCTTGTAATAATAATGAAGATAATACAATCGTGATGAATTTGAGAAGTTAAGAAGCTGCTATTATAAATGCATATCATATACACGCAAACGCATACATACATACTGGCAGGCACCAATGACGATAACGTCTGTATATGCAGATACAAAATAAGGCACGCGTTGCACATGAATCATAGCAGACTCTATTTCAAAAAGCCCATTCCAAACTTCCTGGACGGCACGAACAACCGACGCGGAAAACCATGTGTGTCCAGGATCCATATGTGTCCGAGTGACAACACCAGAAACGGCAGAAAGAAGGAGGAGACTCCTGGGAGGGGTAGAGGCTTTCTCTATTGGGGCTAGAAAAATTAATCTTCTTGAACTCCACTTATCTTCCCACCTACAGAGGGAAAGGGGGTAGCATCCTTCTCAACTTTGTTGAAGCAATATATTCTTTTCGGCTACTTTGATGCCATATCATGAGATCAACTGGTTGTTAAATGCTTTCGTTCACTGCACGATTGGCCTTTCCTATTTGATCGATGACAACCATCAACTTTTCTTGGCCTTCGTATTTCGATCACTTCGTAACGACGCCTACTCAGGATTAGCAAGTCATAATACTGTTATTTACTTTCAGCGGATTCCTAGAGGACTGAACTCGGTATGATAAAATAGGTTATTAAGGATGAACAAGACAGACAACTAATTGTGTAGTAGACCATTAGTACTTTAATGAAAATGTTGCTGAACACTTTTTAGCATATTCGACATAAATATGCTAATATTGTTTTTAAAAGGAAAAAAAAAAACACACTAACCTTGAAAGGGATTCAGACTTTGGCATGAAGTCAACATATGAATTCTAAGAGATGACTCAAATAAGAATACCGTACTGTCATTCAAGGTAAAATGACAGAACTGGTACATAGTTACGAATTACACGTTTTGACAGAAGTGATGCTCTCACACCAGAAAAACGCAAAAATATTACGATGCTTTATGTGAAATGACCAGTAATTCAATTTACTCCTCAACATGATTCGTAAGCCTACCGACATTTGTATAATTACACGTGATATGACACAAACGCGAGTAATTACAGTATTAACTACAAAATGGAAACATGACGTAAAATTAAACCGACGCTATAAAAAGCATTTCTCAATGACGAGTTTCCGTGAAAAAAAAAAAAAAAAAAAAGTTCCCTTACTGACGTAAAACCATCATACGTGACTAGCATGAAATTTCTCAGCCTTATTATTATAAATATAATCGGTATCCATTAAAAAATCTGGAACGAACACATTTGAAAGTACTTTGACTTTCATGCTTTTGGAGGAGAAAAAAAAATCTTGGTATTTCCGACAAAAATTTATTGTATAAATTCTGATAGACATGCCTGAACAGCATACAAGCGAGTAACATTGACACATCATTACCATGGTAAGTCATTCAAATATACATAAAAATAAGTAAATGCAGACTAAGCAGCATGGAGGAACACTAATTTTTACGCTTTATAGAAGGTTAACCATAACCTGGATGCATATTTGGAATACTTTTACATCCCTTGACGAACGACTTCGCAGTTCGAACGCCCTGTGTTTAACCCAGTTCATGATCAGTTCTGAAGAAGCTGATCCCCCCCCCCCCCCCCCCTCCCCCCCCCCCCCCCCCCCCCCCCCCCCCCCCCCCCCCCCCCCACCCCCCCCCCCCCCCCCCCCCCCCCCCCCCCCCCACAAGACACCTTCATATTTCAGTCATCCTACTTTTCAAAGGACGGATCTATTGACGCCTCGAGGCAAAGACGGGATTCGTTTGCCTTCTTTTCTGTCACCCTTAGTTTTTTCTTTTTTTCTTTTTAAAGAAAGCGCCAATATAGCAGTATGTGGCAACTATACATAGTCCTCAAACCCACTTAGCAATCGCATACTGAAACTCATTCAACCCTTAACAGCCGCTCTTGTAGTACCTGCCTCCCTCCCCACCAATTCTCTTCTATCCCAGCCCCAAGGTCCACTTACAATGTCCTTCATAACCTCCGTTTACGCATTTCAATTCTTCTCACTACACATACTACATAAGCACTTCAAGCCAAAAGCTTCAGCTTTTTCATTTTCATTCCTAATCAAATTCTGCACTTTAATTCCAGAAGAGAAAGTTGTTTCAACATTACCTTCATAAGTATTATCTCGGCTTCCATATATAATCCTTATCTCTTTCCCATCTTCGGCATCATCTATTATAGCTATCTACTCAAGAATACCTGTATACATCAACTTCTTCCCTTCTTTCGCATCCATTTCACGTTTTCATTGACCCTCATAACCTTATTCTTACTCAGATTTTCTCTGAAATTTCTGCACACACTTTCCAATTCTTTCACTGGTTTCTGATGTTTTCCTTCACTATTTCCAACCAGCAGTGTATCATTAGCGACCATTCCACATCACATTCATGGTTCATTTTCTTCACTAAGAACTCAGCACTTACAGATAACTGCTTTTCTCTGGCTTCTCCACATCACTCCAACAACTAATATATTTAACAGTCAAGGAGACATTACACACCATTGTCCAAGTCCCATGTAAGTCACTCTCCCATCTACAAATTCTCAACTGCTTTCCTTCTATCGTAAAAACTTCATTGCACTGTACCCCTTATACCATCTATTCTCAATTCCTAAACGATGCCTCTCCAAGATTTTCTAGGTCCATGTATACCACTTACAGATTTTCCTCTTTACTATCAAACTTCCTCCCACATAAATGATTCATATAAAAAAAAAATTTAGAAACAAACCCTCTTCCCTGTTTAGACCCACACTATCCTTCTCCCACCAATCATTCATTCTATGATCTGTTTTACTTTCCCAGACAGAACCCTACAATAGGGTTCCCATGGAAAGCTCAAGAAAGTCATGTCCCAAATAATTCACCAGTCAACTTTACCTTTATACAAAGTAACAATTAAACCTATCATCCATTACTCCGGAACCTTTCCATCATCCAGAAATACCTTGAACACTCCGGCTAATAAACATTCATACAACTACACCTTAATGGTATCTCATTTGTAACCCCATCACTCCTGGTACCTATCTGTTCAGCCCATTTCAATTTATTAACTCCATCTCTCCCCTCACTTTCTTTTTAACTAATCCATCCATCCTCTTGTCCGTTATCTCTTTTGTTATAATATCTCAAATAATCTTTTTCTTCCATTCATTAAGCCTTCCATAATGGGGCTCCAATGGCTGCTTTTCTTCCTGCTTCCTACAATTATCCCACGTTCCCATACTCTTCTTTTCTACATTTAGTTTCTTTAACCCATTTTTAAATCCACTGCCTCTTTATAGAGTCATTTATCTTTCTTCTCATTAATCTCACTCGTCTTAATTATTTAGTCATGGAGCCTGGAAGGGTTCCGTATGCACTAAGATGCACCCTAAATTTGACTTCAGATCTTGTTTAAGGGTTGTTTGGACACAAAAATAAACTTGGTCACATGTTCCACAACTGGCCTATTTTCCGCCATTTTGAAATCCAAGATGGCTGCCTGACAAAAATGAACAGTCAATAAATGACCAGAATATACTCAAACAGGAAGGTTTGACAAGAATTTTCATCAGAAAAGGATATAAATAAAAAATAAAAAACAAATATATAAAATTAAAAAAAATTTATTCATACATAATTGTTTATCTATGTCTCCCAATACTGTGCAGTAATCAAATTAAGCAAATAAATCGTACACTTGTGTAACGAACTATTAATTGTTTGAAAAAAAAAAATCACACTTTCAAACCTTCATTTCATATTCCACCATTAAACCATCTGCATTATGACTTTCAGATAGTATTATGTGGATTGCTATTCTCCCCACTCACATCACACTTACAGAATTCACAGCAACTAATGTCTGCTACACGGCAAGGACATGCATTTGATCTAAAGCATTTCTTACAGGTGTATGGAAATGGAAAATTGGGGGGTTGATTAGGTTCAGAAACAATAAATGGTAGTACCAAGAAGTCATCTTTCAAAATGTCACCATAATCTAGTGGATTCAGTATATCTATGGTAGCTTTTGTGGCCTTTGCCCAGTGATAACATTGCAAAAAAAACTCTCTTAATATGAAGCTGTATGCTATCTGAAGTTGGAACAAGTCTTTCAAAATTGTTTTTAATGCTTTTATGATGGTACAGGAAATATCGCAGCTCATTGAAGGTATCTGTGTTGACTCCACCAATGGCTCAGGCAAGAAACTGCTCTGCTTTGATTTCCATATCATGAGAAAGTTCTTTATTTTTTCCCAAAATCCTTGATTAACTTTATTCCACCTTGCTCTGCTGCCTTAAATACAGCAAGTTTCGTTGAAACCTTGTTGGTCATGTCACGACCACTAAGTGCATGGACAGCTGGAAGTACAGAAACTAGTGCTCTTGACATTTTCAGTACTAAATCATGGACTGACAATGCCCTTTTGGTGTTGGCTCGTCCACAAAGGAACCATAGCTTTTCTAGACCACTGAATTTCCAAGTTTCACTGAAGTGGTACAGTAGACATACTAAAACATCTGTATCTGGTGAAGCCACTATGACTCTCTTGAATAATTCTGTGCTAGTGGCATGGTTGATATGTAACAACATTCTATCATCAGCCTCCTTGTGTTGAGACCTGATTCTCAGGCACTTATACAAGTCATCTTCATGAGAACCTCCAAGGTATATAAGTATGGACATACTTTCTGTACCTTGTGTCACTTTCTCCATTAACCACTTGATGAAAAATTCTTGCAGCCTTACCTTGTTTTTGATTGATGACCAGAACCTTTCCACATCTACTGCAAGTGGAGTGTCACCACGATTGATAGATACCTCTATTGGATCAACTTTTCTTCTCCTCATTCTTTCACAGTCTTTTGTACTACCTAGGTCATAAATATCAAAGACAACATCAATTCGTTTGCAAGTGGTTGACATGCAAGAAAATATTTTCCACAAGTGAGCTGTCATATCACCAAATGTTTTCAGCTTCAACTGTGTCACTGATAATATTCTAGCATGTGCCAGAAATCAAAGACAATAGCTGTAGGATGAGTAGTGTCTGGGAAAGGTAATCTCTTTGGCGCTGGTTCTTTAAGTCTTCTTTCAATGACATGTGCAAGCTCTGAGTTGAGGGACTTTAATTAGGTAATACAAGGTGGGATGTTATTTCATATGCCAGAAGCTGAAAGATATCATAGCCTCTGGCTCTAGCAATGTCAATAATGTGGAGGGCATTACTCGTGTCTTTCTGTATATCATCAGGGGAATCCTTGTATATGTTACTTCTTACTCGTCTTTTTAAGTGGATCAAACAGATTCTTTTCTTTATCTTTAAACCTTGTTTTGACAAATTCCTCGTATGCTTGCAGTCCAAGACTAATACAGTTCAAAGGATACTTGCTTGGCTTTAGCAGGTTTACTGTAAATCTGCCCTTTCAAATACTCTGGACTATCTTTGGGCCAAATATTTCATTCTCTGTGAACGCAAGTTCCATACCACTATCTTCAAGATACTTGCCAATGCAAGATATTACTTTGGCCATATGAAAACCACCAAAGCCTAGAAATATATTGCTAAATTTTTCTGGCTACAAAAGTTGAAGCTCCTTTGCAATCCTGTGTAAATACTCACAGACAGACAGACAGAAAAAAAAGCTAGATGTGATAATACTCAAATTATCCTATTCTCATATTCAAGACCTTTGCAATGATATGCATATTGAGTATATTCGGGTCATTCATTGACTTTTATCATGTTTGTCAGGCAGTCATCTTGGATTTCAAAATGGCGTTAAATAGGCCCGTTAAGGAACATGTGACCAAGTTTTTCCCTTTTTTTTTTAAATGTCCAAACAACCCTTAAACAAGAACTGAAGTAAAATTTACGGTATATCTTAGTGCATACGGGACCTTGCCAGGCTCCAAGGCTATTACATCTACAGTTCAAGTTTCACTCATTTTTCTCCAAAATCTGGTTGAACTAAATTTCCATTATATATATTTCTCTTCTAACCATTATATTCTTAATTCTTAAACGTTACACTTCTATCTATTAAGTACAAACCTGAAATCTACCAAATCATTTTCCCCTAAAATATATCTTTTGCCCCCATGTCGAAGTAAGATAATATTTGTAATTATCAAAGTTATCAAGGTATACCACGATACGGTCCACGAATTACAAATTTGTATCAATACTGACTCCTCAAAGAGTACAGGAGACTTTAAGGAGCCCCATCCCTTTGTTTGATTCTCAGACCGGTTATATATGTCATTCTTTAACTCAACTACAGATCTCTCCTTTCATTATTAAATACACAAGTTGAGCCATGCTCCAGTCTCCAATCTTTCCATGTTTACTTTTAATTATCTGTCACGTGTCTTATTCCTTAATTCTCATAAAACCTCAATTTCTTGGTTTCACTACCCTTTAAACGAGAGAGAGAGAGAGAGAGAGAGAGAGAGAGAGAGAGAGAGAGAGAGAGAGAGAGAGAGAGAGAGAGAGAGAGAGAGTTTTCTTATAACTACTCTCACTACGTGTGTTCAATGTTTGCCACGAATTCCCAATGTCGCCAGTTCATTTTGATGTTATCAGAGTCCATCAAGAGTCAAGTACGATATTTCTATTTATACTTAGCATACACCAGGCACCTACATACATAGCTAAGTGTGAAACTTCAGAATACATCTTACGCCGGTACATTGCAATTATTGCATTCTTTATGTCAAAGTTAATAAGCATCAAAATGTCAACAGTTAAGTAAATAACACTCACATTGATGCTTATAACTTCGGAAAAATTTGTTGTTCCCACATCAAGCACATTAGTTTCCTACTGCATCAGCATAAAAATATCTTACAAAATTTGGATGGTGCTGAGAGAGAGATTAAAAAATCTAAGACGAATTTGCACGTTTTGAGGAAATTAAAGCATTACTGTACCATCTGAGGAAATGTGCTCTCAGTTTTTTTATTTTCTGTATTCTTAAATGAAGAATTGCCCGTCTGATTTGTGTCTTCTTACTAACTTCTTTCTCCCCGAAATTTGAGAAATTCATAGCAGCCACATCGACACAGATGGGTCAGACCCCCTTAACCACAATGTGCCAGGTATCTCTGTATTGCCCAAGCCTAGCTACACGTTCTTCTCTGCCCTTTTTAACACTTTTCAGTCAACACTTACACATACAGCTATCCTAAATTCCTCTATTCCTTTTCCTTTCTCCATGACCAAACCATCTGAAAACACTACTCTAACCTTCTTACAATTTCTATGTATCTCAACATTTTTCACCCTTTCGATTCTTCCTGGCACACTGTATATACCGAGGGTGTGTAGAGAAAAGGATTTTATTTTGTGAAACTAGCGGGTGTGAAGTGTAGAAGAGAATTTTTTGTGAAAACAATCAGATCTTACATGCAAAGCAAAACTTTGTTTAAATATGGAGACGAGTGACGGTTCTGCGTAAAATTTGGGCGTAAGATAATTGCATGTTAAACACTTCCTGGAATTTGGGTGGAATTTGATGAGATTTTCGAAAATGGTCACAATATGCAACTGCATGTTTGTAGCGTATGAAATTCGGTCGTAAATGGGTAGTGGTGTCTGCTGATAGTAAAACAAAGCATATATGGTGGAGGATGGTTTAAGTCTGAAAATTTCTTGTAAGGGAAAAAAGTTAGTGAAAATTGGCAAATATAATTTATTTAAATACACAAAAACCAGTAACGTAGAAAAATAAACAATAACATGTATGTTAAAAGAATGTAAGTGGCCGATTCACATATATTCACATATAACTTAAATGTAGTAAACGTAACAAAAATTATATATATGTCAAGAGAAGAAGCAAATTACAAATATATAAAGCAGTACGGAAGTTTTGGAACGTTGGAACCTTAACGTTTCAAAAACATAACAGATCATAAAAGATGAGAGGTGAATGGTGCAAGTGTTAGTGGGGTTATTATAATTTTATTTGAGTCTTACACAAAGTTGACTGAAATAGCTATTGTGCAACACTCCAAATGGTTTTCACCCCTGATTAAACTTAAACAGAAAGAATCTGACGGTGACTGTAGTCTTTTTTTAGTACCTGAAGTCATAATTGTACAAAATTAGAGGAAAGGCTTGGTGGTGGAAAATACTGCGTTTATTCAATAACGCGTTTCTACGTCTTTATGAGCTTCACATTAAAAGGCGCTATTGGCTGGCTTCTCATGATTAAATGTAGGAATAAAAGGATCCCATAACCAACTGGGAAATATATATCACTTTTCATAATAAAAGTAAAGACTTTGATATAATGTGGACATTAATGAGCCGCGCGCGCGCGTACACACACACACACACACACACACACACACACACACACACACACACACACACGGATCTACAATAACGACAAAATGGACAGATATAAGACCCTTTACAGCTCCTATCGAAAATCATTATTCCTTCCGAACGATTTTCCCGAGAGAGAGAGAGAGAGAGAGAGAGAGAGAGAGAGAGAGAGAGAACTGCGTAGTAAAAGCTACTACATTGTATTGGAAAGCAGCGTGGAAATATCACCTTGTGAAATGGATGAGCCTCCTGATCACATCACTTCAACAGTGTACAACCGGTATGCTTCGCCAGTTTGGGATTAAGAGACTCTGAACAGCCCCTATAAAAGGAGCAGAAGACTAAAAATACAATAATAATAATAATAATAAAAGATATAGAAAAAGAGAAAAGGAAAGGAGGATGGTAGAATATTTGTCTTTGCTCTGAATGGACACAATATCAATTTTAAACTGCAATAATAAAAGCAGAGGGAACTTGGGAAGAGAGAGAGAGAGAGAGAGAGAGACGAGCACTATTACCCGCTGCACTGCGTTATAACATAAATGTTGTCAGTCAGTATTTCTGCACACACACACACACACACACCACACACACTCTCTCTCTCTCTCTCTCTCTCTCTCTCTCTCAATGATTCGACGGAGATTTGACTCCTTCCGTTCTAGCCAAAACAAAGAGACCTCCGTTACACTGGTTACGACATAGAGGTCGACCGTCCGGACGGAGGCGACGACGCGCAGTTGACTAAAACCGCACGCCAAAAAACCGACGCCGTACCGGTTGACCCTCTTAAAGCCGACGCTGACCTTGAAATCACGCAGTTACACTTTCAAGGTCAAGCAACACGCCATCGACGGCCGCAAGTCCTTTCTACTTGATATCTTCTGGTTGATAGTGTAGGGATGACGTTGCGCAGCCCGATTCTCCGACTGAATGATAAGGGACGTTGCCAAACGCTGGACGGAGAGAGAGAGAGAGAGAGAGAGAGAGAGAGAGAGAGACGCAATAACCTGCGGAAATGAATCTTATCAGAAATGTACACCAGCGATTGCCACTGACATAATTAACATCTACGACTCATTTTCCGTCAGTAAGGACACAGCGGCCAAACATCGTTTTTTACGTGTCGTAAAGAAAATAATAGACATTGTAGTTTACGCCTGAATTTTCAAATATTTTATTAGCCTTCTTGTACTGGAGGGTAAATACAAATTCTGTATAGACAAGGTAGTATGGAAAATAAAACAAAGAAGAAAAACTCAAGCCGCCTAACTGTAGAACATGAGAGAGAGAGAGAGAGAGAGAGAGAGAGAGAGAGAGAGAGAGAGAGACTTAAAAAGGACCCTTGAGCAAGCCGGCCACTCAAACCCAAAGGGAAGACTCCTCCATGTGAGAGAAAGTAGGAGACGCTTGTGGGGAGAGAAGAGGACGAGGAGTGGAGGTAGGGGGAGGAGGCCGAAGAGAGGCGAAAAGGGTGTTCCTACCACGCCAATGGGCGGGGGATTTGGGAGCTGGGGAGGGAGAGATCCTTTGGCGGGAGGAGGAGGATGAGGGGGAGGAGGAGGCTCAACATGAGCGAGAGCGAGTGTACTTTGGGGGTGGGAGGGAACGCGACTGAGCAGCAGCCTAAGTTAGAGTACGTTTTGTTGGCAACTTTTTCGACTAGCTGCGTTTAGGGTGATGTGGATTTTCTAAGAAAGGAGGAAACTCAAAAGATGAACGGGTTGGGGATAACAAGTTCGGAAATGTACAGAACTGCTTTATGACTGTTGATGGACATTGAAAATCTATACAATCATTGGTTGATGCAACTTATAAACACGAACCGCTATTTACAAACATATGAATGAATGGATACATGGACGAAAGGTGCATAAATTAACGTAAACATGAGAAATGGACTGTCAATGGATGCATAGGTCTATACTAGTTATTGATATTAATATTATAAATCTCAGGAAACCAAGGATGAAGTCGAATGAAATAAATTGAAAAGACAAATTACAGGCTACCAGATTTTTCATTACGTTACAAATACTGATTTCTGTGATTAAATGTTCCCATTAATGTGGGTATTTGGCTTTTTTTAAATCCTATACGCGTTCTTTCCGCAACATAAAGGGTGGTATGTTAATATTACAATACGAGTTGCTTTCACTTTTGAATTCTGTACGAATTTCCATTTTCCCAGATTCCTATAACTACTTATATCTCTGAAGGAATAAATACGGGGCTTTTCTAGGTCTGCATCCCAAAAGATGTCCCTTCGATGCTTCTCCGTCATTACAACGAGCCCACAAGAGTCATATCCCTCCAGAAAACGTACATTATTACTGTTAAAATATTGAAATGACTAACAATTCCAAAAACTATTATATTACACTCACGATTAACAGCAATACTAATAAGTTGAATTTGCTACACAATCAGACAGATGATTTTGATATCCGGGAACATTAAAAAAAAAATCGTGTTCATGAAACCGACAACTCCAGAAACAATAATAGAAACAAATTCGTGTCGTTTCACAAAACTGACTCCTCCTCTTTTTTCTTTTATACTATAAGAAGTTTTACTTCAATTCCTTGAAAAACATTATGGTATTTTGTACCCCGTAAGTTTCACTGTCTATCCTTTTTCTCCTTTATTTATCTTCATTTTTGTCGTTTTGTCCCGCAATCAATAATTATTATTCCATCTGAGTTATGACGGTTAAAGGCAACATACAAAACTCATTGTACTTAAAAATGATGAGCACTGACGAATATTTGCAATGGTCAAAACACATAAACCAAGTAGCAACAAAGAATTTCCAATATCACATCTGTCTGTATCCACATAATTTATAAGAAATGCAGTCGAAATACAGTCATAAATACGAAGTAAAAAATTTTTAATGACGCCTTCGTGACTAAGGAAATGGACAGGATGATGCAAGATACTTCGATATTTGCTTTACGATAACTATTCGGGGATATTTCGTCATAAGTGATATTCAGAGTACTAGAAACTCGAAGGAAGGTTTGCCCTCTAGCAAATTTGAGAGAGAGAGAGAGAGAGAGAGAGAGAGAGAGAGAGAGAGAGAGAGAGAGAGAGAGAGAGATAATCCTTAAGGATACGTATGGGTTGCGTAATTCAGCTTTGTAACCTCTGCTCTACATAGAAAATCTTACAACCTTCCTTACTGTATCGATAGACAAACACTACAAACATCAACATTTGTATTTACAGTATGAAAACCGGCACAACTCCAGATCTCCACTGAGCTGCGACATGGATACATTGTCCCACAAGGGATTTATGGTTGACGAGACCCTCTCGAAGGAATATATTATGGATGGATGATGGAAAAAGAGGCAACGTGAGCTGGGGAAGACTTTCGTTATGGGCCACGGAAGAGGATATGGGAGAGGTGGCGGGTGGGCCTCCAGGGTGTTCATGTGGGGCTACACTTTCGCAATGTTATGGTGTGCGTCGATGGAGGTGAGGTTTCGGAGGGTTCTGGGGGGGGGACCAGCGTTTTTGGAGAAACGAAGCCATGGGAAAGGGGGAGGGGGTGTATGTGAGGGAGAAGGATATCATCAATTTTAAACCTCCTAGAAATGAACCTTTCCCCCACTTGATGGGCATGCCGGCATCACAAAGTGTTGCAATTAAGCCTGCAATAATGTCATCAATAATCGTGAGTAAGAAATGTGTCGAGTGATAAAGAGGACGACGGAAAACACGACAACTTGGGCAATGTTGTGCCGATGGAACCGTGGAGGAAGGGGGTGGGGGACGCCACGACGGTGAGGAAAAAGGGTGGAGGAGCAGTGAGGAAAAACACCCAACCCGATTCTTGATGGCGGGATTCGGTTGCCAGTTCGTGCTTTCTCTTCCTCACTTTCCGAATAAATAAATTCGAACGACTTTGGAATATCCTTCACAATAATATATACCCAACTTTCGTCTCTTGTGAATCCAGTCATACAACTAAAGCAAAACAGGACAATTTAACCATTATTGAATCGCCATGCGGCAACGATTTCTTTGTTTTGGTTCGTCAGGTGGGAGGAGTGAGGAACGGAACAGCAGACCAGGAAAAGCGTCAGCGCAGCTGACACGCCGGCAAAGCACAACTGTTTAAGTCATAACAAACAACATGATGTTAGAATACATCACTATAGATAATGTGTCATAGACTACGATTTGGCAACGGTAACATTTGTACAAACGAAAAATTCTAGCTAATACCTTAGTAATGTGAGTTTTCTATAAAAATAGCTATGAACAATTACCCACACACATACATATATGTGTATGTTCATGTGAGGTTACACCAAAACACACAAATGTCATGATGCATGCTTTCAAACAGCTGCGTGGGTGTTGATGTTCCTTCTCATCCGAGTCATTACAGTCAATTCTCTTTTTCTCTTGAATTCTTCTCCACCCACGAAACAGAGCTTCCTCAAGATCACCCAACCCCATTCAAGAACTTGTTTCTCTAATGTTGGAACGTGGCATTTTCAAGGAGGTTGAATGATATGGTTCTCTTTTTTGTTCTAATCAACAGGCCTCTATAGCAAGCTTGGATAAGATCGAAGCGAAGAGAAAGCAACAGTTGTGACAATGCTTACATGAACGCTTCATTTCATGGTATGCATCCGGGCAAGAAGGTAAGAGCACCTTACACCTTAATATGTCACATTTTGTCAAAATCTCGCGACCTGCATTTGTTTCTTCTCCAAAGTGTGTGTTGCTTTATTCACTTCATTAGATCTTTTTGCGCACGCATCATTCAACAGATTCCAAACAGAGACGGGTTATTCTTATGTTTAGAAATGAACAACCACTGGCGACACTACTCATGAATAGGAATATAAAATTGAGTATAAATCACAATCGTTTTGTTGTGCGTCAATCTTGGCTTTTGATAAATATACTCAACAGCTTCAGGATTTAAAATCTATCTTTAAACATGTATCAAATCTTACACGCAAGACAAGGATCACATTTTATCCTCACCTTTAGAAAACAAGACTATTCTTCAGTCTTCAATCATGTTTATTTTACGATAGGAATAACAAAAGCAATAGTATCATGAGGGGAAGACGTAGATGCTGAATGAGAGAGAGAGAGAGAATGGCTTAGAAACAGATGTTGTAATCTCCAATAACACAGCAGAATGGGCAGTGAAAAGAATAGGGGTTTGGCATCATTCGACTATTTGCTGGGAGATTTTTTTAATTAACCCCACCTACAAAAAGGCAAACAAAACAATGAAATAAGAAAAACAAGACGCTCTCATCACAGGCAATCATTTTCTGGGGAAGAGTGGAGAGAGTTCATAACGTAATTTCTACCTTTCTCTTTTGTTTCAATTATACAGCTTCCATATGAACATAATCTCGCTCACACATGCATATCAACATGAAAAAGAAAAAATCAAAACTGGTAAATATAATTCCCAAAACCGTTTCTGGGCGTGAATTCTCTATGATTAAGATTTAAAAATGGCGGAGTTTCTTATCATTAAAAATTATAATCCAGAAGTATTAAAAAGCTCAATAATACAAAATCGGCCTAAGGCCAACTTGAACGATAACATGGATGAGAGAACTTTTGGCAAAGGTTCAAAATACCGAAAAGTAAACAATCTTGGGTCCACAGAAGCTCGTGACCCGAGTATATAAGGCGGGGACTGTTAAATAGATCTGATTCTTTTCACTGAAGTAAATTTAGAAATGGGTAACTAAAGACATTTGTTTCGTTGGTCAGTTTAGATTTCGTTACACATATCCCACAAATTCTTGATTCACCTCAAAGTATCCCAAGAAAATCCAGACCTTATTTCCCAAGGCCGATGAACTTTTTGGCTGCCACTGAGCATCAACATCCCGCTCCAAGCCGGCTGGTTCTGTCAAGCTTCCAGGTGGGCGGATCACGGTTCATTATGAAACAATTAATTCCCCAGCTTTTGCCGGCGTGGATTTTAGCTCCGAGAAATCAAACCGGAGTATAGAAAACTAAATCATTATGACTATCTATTATCAATTGTACAGCCATACGTAGAAAAACAAGTTGCTGATTACGGAATTCTTCCCATCTGGATAAGCAAGCAAAATCAAATGAGCCGACTATTTTGAGAGGTCGACAGAATAGCAAACGAGTCTGTTCCAAACATTTCAGCTACACTATTTCTTTTCGCTACCTTACTTGCTGAACATAACAGTTCCTGACTCGAGTTTATTTCCCTTAACAGTATCCCTTTTACAATTACAAAAAATTAATAACGAAAAATCTTAGCAACTCTCAAGGACAACTCGAACAAAAACGTACATGTCAAAAAACGTGAGTCTTGCATTCATCTTGAAAACAAAGAGACATACAACACTGAACACATGGAAAATCAAATCGAAAAGTAATACATGATAATGAACAAAATACCGCTTTCTTTCTATAGGATTCTGCAAAAGGACTAAGAGGAGCTATGCTAAGTCGTCAAGGATTAAGCAATTGCAAATTCTAGACTCAAAACATCACAAGGCTAAAAAAGGATATCGCGGGGGGAAGAGAACTCTGGTGACTAGCGACACTTGAGTGGGTAGGTCAGGAACACTGCATCAGGGGTAAAGGTACCCAAGTTAAATACCCTTCATGGTATGCGAACCCCGCCCGATCACAGTTACATAATGCTCTTTTTATTTTTAGGAGTGTTGTCTCAGCGTGCGGCCGCGTATGCACGAACAAACACACACATAAATATATATTTGTGTATGTATAGCTACACACACGCACACTACCTTGACACCTTTTCTCTTAATTAAGGGAATATGGTTTCAGAGGTTGACGTCCTTCCGAATCTGGGAAACCATTATCAGGATGAGGCTGCTAGCACCATGCCCATATCTACTCAGCAATGGACACACTACAGTTTACTACCTATCAGTTACATAGTTCACCATTTAATTACTGGCTCTTGAATGAAAATGCAAGACAATACTCACGGCCGCATTCACCCTTTCCCTGCTATTCCAAGGATAACTCTGAGCAACAAACTTCCAAACAGTCAAGCAAACACAAGTGATAAAAGAAGAGAGTCAACCCTGAGAAGCTCAAAAATTCCGAAGGTCAAGAACTTCAGGGAAACCGAAATCTGCCAGAAAACTAGTCTAAGATTAGAAACCAAAGGGGAAATTCCCCCACTCAACATTACCAAAGGAATGTTTTCCATCTCTGTCACCATCTTTAAGCGTTTAAAGCTATTTTCTAAATAAGAACACTTTCTTCAAATGTGCAAAGTAAAGACACGCTAAAATTTTCCTTTACATCCGAAAATATACCATTTTAATTAGTGATAACTTCCTTGCGAAAAGAAAAGTTGATGCTAACCAAATACTTCTCTCAATACAAGGGAATCCCTGTCGCGTAAGACAGTGTGTGCTCATAAGCAATCATACGAATATTTCCATACTTTGTTCACTTACGTTATGATGCATCTTTTCAAATATTATTGCAAAATGTACAAAAGTGAGTTTTCTAGAGACGGCTCGCCAAACGGGCTCTAATAAAACCTTTTGCACACTTCTGTATAAGATTCTAACTGATGTATCACTGGATTTGTTTTCTTATTTTAACGAAATTCACCCGTCCCCCCATTACATGACAAACGACGGCACACAGCAACTAAAATCAGTGGTCGTCACTTTTTGTTATATTCGCATTGTTACACGTTTGTATATCAATATATTAACCACAATACTCACAATAACACGCAAACACACACGCACACTGGCTTACTGGAAGGGATTCGACTGTATTGACTGAAGTATTTGCTTAGTATGAACTTTTCTTTTCACAAAATGCATCGTAATTTAGTGGCTATAATGCTAATAGTCAGAGGCTCTTGAGAGAAAATACAAGATAATAATCACGGCTACATGCACCCTTCCCCTGCTATAGCAAGCATAACAAATGTGCAACAAACTTCCATAACACCGGCTATTTCATAAACCAACAAAATAATCGCTCATCATCAGCCCTTCCAACACACGCCTTTCACCTCTATTTATCATGCACTCTCGTTTCTTGGGTATTACAGACCTTCCTTACCAATGCCTCTTCTATTCCACCTTTACTTCTCCTTCCTCTCTTTAAGCGTTAAAAGAATACCAAAACTTTCCTTTACAAGCATAATAATACCTTGCAAAGTATTAATCAATTCATTGTGAAAAGAAGAGGCGATACTACACAAATATTTCTGTCAGCACAATGGAATTCCTATCCAGTACGACAGTTTGTGTTCATAAGCAAGCATACGAATACTTCCATACGTTTGTTCACTTATCTTATGATGTATCTTTTCGATTGTTTCAACTTTACCAATGAGAGCTGTACAGAGGCCGCTCGCCAAACAGGCTCTAATGAAATCTATTTTGCACCTGTATACAAAATTATAACCGAAGCATCTAGATTAATTGGTAAATGTTTATATATCAATATAATTATTAATGTTAAACCCCAAATTAATAGTTCCATACAAGTAAACAAACAAACAACCCCACCCACCCACCCACACACACACACACACACACACACACACACACACACACACACACACATATATATATATATATATATATATATATATATATATATATATATATATACATATATACATGTGTATACACGCGTGCGCACACACAACACACACCACACACCATATCTATATCTAATAATAATCATATATATATATATATATACTTATATAATATATATTATGTATATATATATATAACTCTCACACATTGAGCACGCATATCACCAAGCTTGTGTCAGTAGAAGAAATCGAAAGTTCCATAAAACAACTTTAATTTCAAAACCGAGCACAACATAAACATAACCTAAGAAGATTATTCGTATTTATCTGGGAACTATGGAACATATTATAGCTTTGAAATGATTTCCTGCAAAATACCTATTTCCCTTCACAAGAAGATTCTACTGGGACATTTCGGGGTCGGACTTCCCTCATTTCCTGCGGGAAAGAAGTTGAAAGGAGGTCAGGTGTCCACCTGTGTCTATATCTTTATGCTTATCTGTCCACGTAATGGTGAATTTCATCTTTTTTTATGAATAATTTATGAAAGTCTTTGAAATGGATCTACATGCTTTCTTATACGACCTTGATAAACTTGACCCCTAAAAAGCCACACCATTATTTTGGTACGCAAATAAATAAATAAATAAATAAATAATAAGTAATAAGAAATAAAAAAAAGTTTGTCCACAAAGCATTTCATGCGGATCCCAACCACTAACTGAATCATGTGGATAACAATGTACTCACAAAGGTTGGCACCGGTGGATGTGCAGCATGAGCTCTTCGACTCGAGCCAATGAGGAACTACTATGAGATTCAGGGCCTCTGTAACACGGATTTTTGGACTTTGCTCCTTGTCAAAGCATCGGATGTAACTGAAAGTGACGTAACGAGTGCGTTCGAAACCTTTTCTCCGAGTAAGTTGGCCTGTCTTCAAAAAAAAGTCACTTTTACATTGTAAGTACCAAATTTATTCAACCTACGTAATGCAGAATGCAGTCTAAATTTATGTGTACATATAATGTGTATTCTGAATAAGCGTTATATTTATGAAATGCATAGATAAAAAGTTATTGCGAAAAAACCGTGTTACAGAGGCCCTGAATCTCATAGTAAATCCCATAATTTCAATACCGCTTTAACTTTGTAAGGGGGTTGCGCTGTCAGTGCACCTCATTCGGTGCAATGTAGGCATTACTTAAGGTTCTTTGCAGCGTCCCTTCGGCCCCTAGCTGCAACTACTTTCATTCCTTTTACTGTACCTCCGTTCATATTCTCTTTCTTCCATCTTACTGTCCACCCTCTCCTAACAATTGTTTCATAGTGCAACTGCGAGGTTTTCCTCCGGTAACACCTTCTAAACCTTTTACTGTCAATTTCCGTTTCAGCGCTGAATGGCCTAGTTGCCCCAGTGCTTGGCAAAATGCGAAAACTCTATATATATAAATAAAAAAAAATACCGCTTTAAAGGACAAAGAAGAAATCAGTGTTGTCAAGCTCAAGGTGGTAAACATTCAAGTATAACCAAAGCTCTTACAACTCTAGTTTTTGGACATAGTGCCTTTATGTACCACGACCCTACACAATCTTGAGATCGGGTTCCCTTGTTTGGAGGTGGCTCCAGCAATCTCTTTCATACATGATTACTTCTTTGTATATTTTACGCAAATATTTTACTTATAATCTTATCTCCACCCAAAACTATTTTCCTTGCTGTCCTTTTCTTTTGCCCACTATGAAGCCTGGTCGTTCGTTCCTTAAAAAAGGTCGAAGAGGAAAAAAAGATTTCCCTTGATCCATTCTTTTCTTCTTTTCTGGGAAAGATTGTTTCCCTTCCCGACACAGGTTTTTTGTAGCCTTGTTACCACCACCGTATGCTAAGAAGTAAAGCCATTGAGAGAGCATATAAACACCCTTATATATAAGTACCGCCTTTTTCTGTAAGGCTGAACAAAAATGATGGTATGACATGAGTTACTGAGAAGAACCTAAATGCTACTTGAGTGACATATGGAGATATTCAAAGCAATGATACATAAAAGAATTATTTCCTCTATCAGGCTAATGGGAAAGAAAGCCCACTGTTCAAAGAACCAGAAAAACTTGGAAACCTCACTGATACTGAAGCACTAAGCCCCGTTCTTGAAATCTGATAGAATTCCTGATTTCCTTAACAAAAGACAGTAAAAGTGACTTGGCGGCGGCTGCACGCCTCTAAGAAGATGAACGAGGGGTAATGAAAGCTTCTCTCCCAAAAGCAATGCTAATATATAGTAATTTCAGTGCGAAATTTATTTTCTATATGGTCAGTATTTTATAAATCTCTACTAGAATATTCGCAATGGCAGACTAGTACTTGAAAATCTACTCGAGTGTCATCTATTCGGTATTTTTTTTAGATGACTGCTTGTTTTTTCACATTCACACCATTTATGCTGTTACCATTACCAGTATTTATGGAAATTCTTTTCCCCTGAAGATCAACTTACGACGGCCAGGGGAAGTCTGCCACCAGAATTCGTATCAACTTTTTCTTATTTCCTTTG